>NW_026057586.1:50701656-50777140 GCF_023721935.1 Panthera uncia | reverse complement strand
AAAGAAAGAAAGAAAGAAAGAAAGAAAGAAAGAAAGAAAGAAAGAAAGAAATGGAAAGGGAAAGGAAAATTCCTCCATCCTCTCTTCAAAGAATACATAGTATGTCTGTGAAAATTTGGAAACTATAACATGCAAGAGACTCATCTGGCAACCTGCAATCAGAGAAATGGTTTGGCCTTGTGGGAAGGCACTGAGCAGCTTTGGGTAAAGCTGCCAATAAAGCCAGGCTGCAAAAAGCAGCTTCAGCTATGAGCCTAAAGCCAGATGTTACAAATATATCAGCTCTGTCTCCATTCATTGCCTGTCTCTTCAGCTCCTGACAGCTAGGCATCTGTTCTCTGGTCATGAAGACTCCACACTGTGCACCTCTAAGACAGCCTGCCCACTTTCAGGCACAATGTCAATGGCCTCAGCTCATCTGGATGCAGTACAGGAAACTGCTCAGCCAGTGTCCTGTGTTGGCCATTCTTTGCCCCATAAGGACCTCTGAGCTGTTCTTACCGCCCACTTCCACCACTTCCACAAGAAAACTTCTTACCCTCAAATGCTACCCTTCCCAAGACTGGGCTTTCGCCTTAATTCTTTGATTTCTGTTTTACGCTGCCATTCACTTCCCAACAGTCTGGAGCCCCATCTGTGAACTCTAGCCTGGTCGCCTGTCCTCAGATTCTCGTGTCCTCCTCCAGCCCAGGTTGACAACACTGGATTCCCCAGCCTGGGTTTCATACAGAAACTCTGTGCCAATGTTTGCCTCAAGCACAACTGGGCTGCCATCGGACTCTGCACCTTGCCAACGCTCAGTCAGGCCTACACCCCTTCCTACTCCCACCATTTTTCCACAGAAAATAAGCTTCCAACCTACTTTGACCTCCATTTCCTCTTCCTATCCACTTCTTTTTGCCAAGATGAACCAGAATTCTTACAAACCCTCTCACCCTACATCCAAGTCTGATATAACAAGGTGTCCCACAAAGTAGGGATTATTCTTACATATAGACCTCAATAAAGAATTCATTCATCATTAGACATGCTTTAAAATTATTTTTATCTTACCTAAAATTCTAAGAATGTTTATTCTCTGCCTACTTCACCTCATTGCCCTATGTCAAAAACCACTTCATGAGCATTTTATATTGGTAGAAATTTAAATTTAACATTTGTATAGATATTTTCACTGTATGCATCTACTTACTATTTTTTTAACATAATTTTGGGGTTTTTCAAATTTTTTAAAGTTTATTTATGTATTCTGAGGGAGAGAGAGAGAGAGAGAGAGAGAGAAAGCAGGGCAGGGGCAGAGAGACAGGGAGAGAGAGAATCCCAAGCAGGCTCCATGCTGCCAGCACAGAACCTGGTGTAGTGCTCAAACTCATTAACTGTGAGATCATGACCTGAGCCAACACAAGAGTCAGACACTTAACCAACAGAGCCACCCAGGCGCCCCTCAGGCTTTATTACATGTGTTTTTAGCACCTTTTTTTCTGAAGACATTGACCAGTAATAGTAATAAAAGAAAATTTATTTAAATGTGTTAGAAAGATTTTTTCTGGACATATATTCTTTCACATATAATCTCTTTTAGACACACTAGTTTCTGTACATATCATATTCACAAAGTGAAATACCAAGTTTGATGCCAATTAGTGGCTTTAAATATTGCTAATATTTAATGAATTCAACTTGAGCCATCTTAGTTAATCAAAATAAAAAGTCGTCATTCCCATTACAACTACTATATATTTCTTTATAAAATTTATAAAAAGCTGTATGTGTAGTTTTTTTCCTTCCATAGTGAATTAACTACCAGTTATCTATTAAGTTTCTTTAGTGAAACTTGTCACAATTCAAAAACAAATTTTAAACAACTCAAAAACAAATTTTAGATACAAAATACCTTGGGACACCTGGGTGGCTCAGTCGGTTAAGTGTCCGACTTCCACTCAGGTCATGATCTCACAGTCCGTGAGTTCAAGCCCCGCATCTGGCTCTGTGCTGACAGCTCAGAGCCTGGGCCCTGCTTCAGATTCTGTGTCTCCCTCTCTCTCTCTGTCCCTCCCCTGCTCACACTCTGTCTCTCTCTCTAAAAAATAGACATTAAAAAAAATTTTGTTAATAAAAAGTAAATACAAAATACCTTTCATAGGCATTATTTCAAAATGTTAATATCCTTTTTCTCCTTTCAGTAATCAAGGTATTACCTTCGAATATCATTAACTAGTTTCACCAATGCCTTCCTTTAGGGATTAAAAAAAAAAAAAAAAACTTCAAACTTACTACGCAATAGACTTAACTGGGCAGCTTTTAAAAGATCCAGAGTTCATGGGGCGCCTGGGTGGCTCAGTGGGTTAGGTGTTGACTTCAGCTCAGGTCATGATCTCATGGTTTGTGGGTTCAAGCCCCAGGTCAGGCTCTGTGCTGACAGCTCAGAGACTGGAGCCTGCTTCTGATTCTGTCTCCCTTTCTCTCTCTGCCCTCCCCCTACTTGTTCTCTCTCTCTCAAAAATAAATAAAACATTAAAAAATTTTTTTTTCTGGGGCGCCTGGGTGGCGCAGTCGGTTAAGCGTCCGACTTCAGCCGGGTCACGATCTCACGGTCCGTGAGTTCGAGCCCCGCGTCAGGCTCTGGGCTGATGGCTCGGAGCCTGGAGCCTGTTTCCGATTCTGTGTCTCCCTCTCTCTCTGCCCCTCCCCCGTTCATGCTCTGTCTCTCTCTGTCCCAAAAATAAAAAAAAATAAAAAACGTTGAAAAAAAAAATTTTTTTTTCTAAAGATCCAAAGTTCAGACTCACCACCAAAGTCCCTGATCCAAGTGGTCAGAGACAGGACCCAAGCATTATCACTTTTTTTAAGTTTATTTATTTTGAGACAGAGAGAAAATGCACAAGCCAGTGAGAGGTAAAGAGAGAGGGAGACACAACATCTGAAGCAAGCTCCAGGCTCCAAGCTGTCAGCGCAGAGCCCAATACGGGACTCGAACTCTCGAATCATGAGATCATGACCTGAGCCAAAGTCAGACACATAACTGACAGAGCCACTAAGGCGCCCCAGCATTACCATTTTTAAAACCATATTATAACCATATTAAAACCACAGACACAGGATGAAAGTTATGCGTGAGGTAATTCAGGAAGAACACAGGGGTGGTAAAAGACTTTTTTAGGCATGCCAAGGATTAGGCTCTACCTAATGCTCCCACCTCTGCCTCGGGTACACTCTCGGACTCTTCTGGCAGGCCTGGACATACCCAGGCAGGAGAGGAAAGACACTTCCTAGCACTGGTGTTACACTGCTATCTCCAGGTGTATGGAGATAAGGCATAGACCCAGCTGATAGAGGTTCAGAGATGGTGTTTGAGGTTCTCTAACAGCTTTTGCTGCTCCTGTTGTGTCACATGTCCTGTGTTTACCACCATAGCAATGATTGGTTCTAGAGAAGCATTTTCTCTACTGTTTACATGAGACATCCTACTCAGATGCACACACTCTCTCTCTCTTTCACAGCAACCTCCTTGGTAGAGTTTTTTCATTTATTTTTCTGACCAGAGAGTACATACTAGAAATTGCTGTTCACACACGTTTATGGAAATGCTCTCAGGTTATCTCAGGCTCCCTTTTACACTTTCCCCACTATGGCCCTTTAGTTGCCCCACTTCAAGTAATAAGGGTTTTCATGCTCTCTGTGCATCTTTTCTCTCTAAATCTGTATGTAAGAGGTGACTTAACTAGTCACCTTAACACTAGTGTGTGTTGAATTTGCTATATCGTCTCTTAGACTTCAGTTCTAATTATGTAACTAAAAGTTTTTTCCCCTTTTAAAAGGATTCTATGCGAGTAGGGAATATTTCTTTTGGATGGGTAGTCTTTCCTGGCACAACTGAATCAACACCAAACACAGCTATTGACTTCTACACTCCATGCTAAGATTATCAGTAAGCTAACTGTTTATTAAAATTATAATATTAGGTGGAAAGATAAAGAAAGGAAAAATTGACCTTTAATCTGGTTCAACTGTTTTGATCCAAGCAACTGAAGAAAACTGGATTGCTCTGTTCCACTGTTCCCAGAACATCTTTCCTAAGTTGTCCAATTAAAACTGCTTTGCACAATGCAGGAAATGAAACCATGTAAAAAAGGACCAAGAGATTATACAACTTCATTTTCAAATATTTCCATCCTACAAATATTATGCTAAAGAAAACCATTTTAATTAGAAAAACACATGGGAAAACTCATAATAAGCACTAAGTAACTAGGTTTGCAGAGAGTTTTTTTCTCCAGGCATGGTGCTTCCATATCAATAAATCAAGCCAAAGAGAAGAATTTCTGGGATGTATCACTACTGATTTCTCACCAAAAAATGGGGGAATTTTAATTTTTTCCTTTTTTTGAGAGAGGGAGAGTGCATGCACAAGCAGAGTAGAGGAGCAGAGGGAGGGAGGGAGAGAGAGAAAGAGAAAGAGAGAGAGAGAGAGAGAGAGAGAGAGAGAGAGAATCCCAAGCAGGCTCCACACACAGTGTGGAGCCCAACATGGGGCTCAATCCCACAACCATGAGATCACAACCCAAATCAAAATCAAGAGTCAGATGCTTAACCGCCTACCCAGGTGCCCCCAAAAGGGGGCATTTTAAAAGAGAAACATTATTCACTTTTACTAGAACAGCATCTTGGGCCGAATGTAATCATATTTATCTGTTTTCCTCCAAACATTATTTTGGTCAAGAAAAGTTTTTTCCTTTATGCCACATCAGCCTTACTTTTTCTTCTTTGCCTAATAAATAATTTCTCCCTCTATTCTCATGTCATGAGAGATGGTAGCTGTATATCATGTACAAATTCATACATTATCCAGAAGCAAATGCATTTCTAAGTGCTTCTGTGAGTCACTAAGGATGCTGTGGTTGATGTGTCTCCATCATTGACCTATGACTTACAAAACTGCTATCACAAAAGAGAATATTTTTTAAACTCTTATGTGTACTTTAATGAATAATTTTTTCAAAGGAAACTTCAAATTGAATTTATCTTCCAAGACAGAAGAAATTCTTATCCAAAACTGTGTATGTGTCAAATATATATACATATATATATGATATTCACAGACACACTTTTATACTTTTTCTAATTTATTTTCATCAATTAATATTTATAAGCATAATAATTTGGAAGTCAATCTGAAACAGAGATACAATCTCTAGATAAGATAACAGATGGTGGCATGCATTCTTGCAGACTATTTTTAAATGGACTCTCTTACAGGCAATCTGTTTTATCAGCTTTCCAATGGATCCACAGTATGAAGAACTCCAAAAAAGAAAATTCCAAGATTCTAAAAACACTTGGCTGTGAACAGATTTAGTGGGCATAACTTCTCCTTTTGCCAAGTCTCTGGGATATAAAAAGCTAAAAATATAGCCCAGTATTTCCTTCCCCCATCCTGTTTAAGAACCTTGATACTGTATTGCTATATACTAATGTAGTCACTACCAAACTGACTCTGACTAAGGTAGACACATGAACTTTGGGTTATAAGGATAATAAAAATTTGCTACAGAGTGTGATGAAAATGTATTCAGCATAAGAGCTATGTGATCAAGGAATGAATTAACAAATAGGATAACACCACACAAGCAATATCATAGGGTCAGGATTCAGAAACAATCTGGCTGCACACTGTTATCTGAAAATGATCACAAATAGATCAGACACGGGGCCTATTTGTTATACACATATAGTAAATGAATATGTAATCACTAGGGTAACATTAAGAGAACAGCCAGCTACATGTCTAACCATTAATGATTGGTAATAAAAGTGACAGTGTTTGCTCGAGAGGAAAAAAAAAAAGCTGTTTCCTATTGAAGGGAATGCAACACAATTTAGTCAAAAGCCATTCATCTATGCAAGGATAGTGCCAACCTTGCCTAATGCAAAATAAATGAGTCTGGGGCTAAGCTATGCTTTTAGTGGTTAAAGATGGCCTATTTCAACATGTCAAGTCTCTGAATTCTGAACTGTGGTAACACAAAGGGAAGGAAAATAAGTTAAATACAAATATGAAAACATTACTAGAGATTCTAGGTTATTATCACTAACTAGAAATAATGCCAGCACTTAGGATCACATACTAACAGTCTTAACGTCACTGTTTTCTAGAAAAGGAAGATTGAGCTCTGTTAAATAGCTAAATAATTAAAGAAGTTTTTAAGAAGCCATTTCACGATTTAAATAAGTAACTCAATTAGTAGGCAGGCTAATCTTGCAGCAATTGTGATATGCACAGGAAAATAAAATGAATATTATTGGTTGGGGAAAATGTTCAAACTAAGTATTAATTCTTACAGTTTCTTGGATTTCACCATTATCTGTAAAAAGTGTTTCTAGGGACATAATACTAACCTACAGTATAAAGAAAAAAGCCAAATGTTTTCAAAAGGTTTAGGATGGAATCTGTTCACGTAAATTAATGCTTTATTTCGGTTATATAACTTAATGTAACTATAATCACATTTGAAGGAATATTAATTTTTTAGGTCAAGAAAATTGCCATAGACAGTCTAAAATTTTTCAGATCAATAGTAAACTCACCAAAGAGGATGTATCATTAGAGATATATACATGTTTATATACAAGCATTACCCTTCCTTTAAAATTACCAGCAAGGGTTCAAATATAGCCAGCCCCAAAAGTTGAAGAGGTAAAAGTGAAAAAGCTACAATTACCCTCGGGGTATTCAATCCCTTACATTTTTCTGACTACATAAAGGTAAGCCACCACACAATAGGGAACTTTTGAAGGAGTACTTAGAGTTTTCTTCTTTTTTTTTTTTTTAATGTTTACTTATTTTTGAGAGAGAGTAAGTGCGGGAGGGGCAGAGAGCGGGGGGCGGGGGGGGGGGGCAGAAGATCCAAAATGAGCTCTGGGCACATTGACAGCAGAGATCCTGATGCAGGGCTGGAACTCAGGAACAGTGAGATCATGACCTGAGCCAAAGTTAGACACTTAACTGACTGAGCCACCCAGGCGCCCCTGAAGGAATATTTAACTAGGAAAACAAAATAGCTTGAACTGAACCATAATTGCCTTCCATTGTTGCCAAAACGTTCATGAGAAAACTTAATTGCTATGCATTCATTTGATGGAATTAAAGATACGGTACCTAAATGGCACCATAAAGTGGTCTTCATGTCACCATCTTAACTTATCATTCATCTTAGTTCTAATATATAAATGATTATAGGTAGGTTTTCAAATTTTAGTCTGATAAATGTGGAAACTCCAGAGAACTGTACATGGGATTAAAAAAAAAAAATGAAGCTAAGCAGCAAGACCCTTGCATTTTAGTTCTGTCTTGCCTGTAACTACTAGCTGGCCTTCATAATGAAAACTATTCAACTTCTGTGTCTGTTTTCTCTTCTGTAAAATGAGACAGCTGAACTAGATGATCTCAAAGCATCACACCCCAGCTTTGATGATTTAAAATAATACTTCAATCTACTCAAATATTTACCCATCCCATTAAAAAATTATTTCTAGGGGCACCTGGGTGGATCAGTCTAAGCATCTGACTCTTGATTTCGGTTCAGGTCATGATCTCAAGGTCTGTGAGATCAAGCCCTGCGTCCGGCTCCATGCTGACAGTGCAGAGCCTGCTTGGGATTCTTTCTCTCCCTTTCTCTCAGCCAGTCCTCCACTCACGTGCTCTCTCTTTCTCTCTCTCAAAATAAATAAATAAACATTTTTTAAAAATTATTTATAGGATAAAAAATCAATCAAGTATGTATTAAACTCTTAGTAAGAGCCAGGTATTAACTATGTCAATCATTCAGGAAAACACCCCAATCCAATACAATGTAATCCAAAAGAATGCTGGGTTTCAGTTTTAAAAGTGTGTGTAAGTGTAAGGGGGAATGGAGAGGTAAAAGATATACAATTCTCACTTGTTCACATTCTGCAATAAACTGAAATGAGGCTTTGAATAAGAGAGCTTATTTATTTTATTAGTGAAATGTACTACAATGGCATCTTATACTGTTGTTTCACATAAAATATGAAAATAATTTTAAACCATTTCCTATTATGTTTTTAAATGTTTCTTAAAATTTAATGAAATTTTATTCTATAATTTTGAAAAACCAGTCACTCCAGCTTTCAAGCACAAAATTAAATGTTTGTGGTGTTACATATCCAGTAGTTCAAGAAAATATACTAAGATGTTTGATGTTGATGTTTGTATTGCTTAAAATAAAACATCAACAGAGGAGAAAGAGTTATACTATGAAATATATTTTTTTCAAATCAAATTATAGATATAAAACAAATCCTGTTTCTCCTATAACTGGAAGCATAAAGGTATATCTGTATTTGCTATTTCAGCCCTTAAATTTGTCTGTATTTACAAACTGTAAGTTATCACTTTGAGTACTAGCCAAAGATTTAGGACAGTTCCACTATTAATAGAATATGTCGACCCATCTCTATTTATAAAGTCATCAAACCCCAGTTTGTTTCCACCTGACCGGGCTCCAAAAGGGTGAAAGCAGCAGGGAAGTTTGCATACTACGGTATAAAGGAATGACATCTGGGTCAAGAGCACATTACACAGAAGCACAATGTGCGTGCACGTGTGCAGCAACTCACTTGTCTAGACACTCAATTGTGCAACAAGCTAACTCACAAAGGTAAATTTTCCAAATTATGCTAAAGTTTTATTTACTCCTTTCCCTATCATTCCTTCTTTGTATTTCAGAGTAAACTTTATAAATTATTATAGCATAAATAATATATGTGAATATATAAACAGTATATTATGATTACATTATATAATATAATATAATGATGCTTTCAGAGGACATTGCCCTACACTGAAAAGACGTGCCCAACGGATGTTCCTTTAATTTATATACCTAGATTTACAGGTTTCTATCTCTTCCCTTGCAGTCAAGCTAGCCACTATCTTTTCTTAATTCTTTATACTATTCATAGTTCTATCAGCCTCTGAAATGTTTGTTAATGCTTTGAGTAAAGCAGAAACAAACTCTAATAGCCTAAAGACTGTAGAGTCAAATATAAAATACATAGGCTTTGATGCATAAACTTTGTGTCAACGATTTACTTACTTAGGTATTTGCCCCTGTTCTTTCTGAGAATCTTGACTCCTTCAGAGTTGGGGTATTTTCAATCTAATTACTAGATACCACATTATTATTATTTATATATATTTGTACCATGTAATCATTTTCTATCTGCTAAATCCTTTCTCAAGTTTTGGGTTTGTTAATTCTTGGCAAGTATTGATATTTTAAAAACAACTGATCTGCAAAGTGTGACTAAAAATTATTGGAAAATTACACAGAAGTATTTTTAAAGGAGTGAGAGAAACGATGGACACAAGATGACTATTTACTATATTGAAGTTTTTCTCACTTGAAAGTGCTCATAAAAATTACTGGCCAATGGTAAATAAGATACAGATGTTTCCGTCATTCTCTAGCCTTAATTATTGACAAAAAGAAAAAACAGATTATTCCATTCTCCTTAAATCAAAAGCATTTTGCAACTAAAAATACTCTAAAGAACTACTATAAAGTAATATAAGAGGAGACCACTGCATTTTTATGAGTACATATTTTTAAATTCAGAACCAAAGGTGTGAACAAAATCAACCAAATCAAACATCAATCCATTTGCTAAATCAGGTACAAATGTACTTTGCCATATAAGACAGTGAGGTGCACCAAAAGTAATAAGTAAACTATGTGGCCATCACAAAATCTTTTCCAATATATTCATTCTTTTATATATATTTTTTTACATTTATTTATTTTTGAGAGACAGAGAGAGACAGCATGAGCAGGGGAGGGGCAGAGAGGGAGGGAGACACAGAATCAGAAGCAGGCTCCAGGCTCTGAGCTGTCAGCACAGAGCCCGATGCGGGGCTCGAACTCACGAACCATGAGATCATGACCTGAGCCAAAGTAGGATGCTTAACCGACTGAGCCACCCAGGCACCCTTCCAATATATTTATTCTAATTTAGAGATGCTTCAATTCCATTTCCAATGGATCATCAATGGTTTTCTAATATTTCAGCTCTAGGTTTCTCTGCTAAGCTATTAAGTCAAGCAGCTAGTGGTCTTAACGTAATACATAACAGACATTACTACAATTAAAACATGTTTTTTCAGTGCAAATTATTGATCCATATAACTGTTCCATAAACTCTGACTTGACTTTAATAACTCAGAATAATAAAACATGAATCAGAATTCAAGATACGAAAAAAAGGATGTTTTAAGCTAGAAAAGTCATTCTCTAAGAAGACATTCTGTATCATTGTTTGAACTATTCTGAGTATTTTAAATTTTAACATTCATAAGCCAATATTATTTCCAACTTCAGATGGCTCACTACCATTCAAGTGCAAGCAGTTAATTTTGCCTAAATGCACTGCACAATCATATTAACATAAAACTATGAGTTCCAGGCCAAAAAAATAAAAACCAAGAAATAAATAAGGTCAGAGATCATTTCCTATTGATAAAAAAATGTAGAAGACATGAACCACCATGCACTAAGTAACATAGCATTAAAATATATCAAACAAAGCCTAACATAAATACAAGGAAAAATGGACACAATCATGAGTATAGTGGGAGATACAATCCTATCAGTCTATGGCATTATAAGTAAATGTATATAGGAGGACGGTTAATAAAATTTTAAACAAACTACATGCTATATTTCCTACGGAAAATACAGTATCAGGGACACCTGGGTGGCTCAGTCAGTTAAGCATCTGACTCTTGAGTTCAGCTCAGGTCATGATCCCAGGGTTATGGAATTGAGCCCAGCATCAAGCCCAACATTAAGCCCTAAGTTGGGCTCCATATTGAGTGTGGAGCCTGCTTAAGAGTCTCTCTCTCTCTCAGGGTGGCTGGGTGGCTCAGTCAAGTTCATTTAGTCCAACTTGAGTTCATGTCATGATCTCACGGTTCATGAGTTCAAGCCCAACATCAGGCTCTGTGCTGACAGCTCAGAGCCTAGAACCTGCTTTGGATTCTCTGTCTCCCTCTCTGCTGCTCTCTCTCCCTAACATAAAAAAAAAATTAAATTAAATTAAATTAAATTAAATTAAATTAAATTAAATTAATAAAATAAATACAGTATACTTTCAAATATCTCTAGTATGTTTATAAAAATAAATGGTATTTAGAAAACTTGGCAAAATTTGTTAGTTTTTAATTCCAGTGCCAGCTTCAGAGAAAAACTCAATAGATTTGTAAAAGAATAAAGTATATAGGCTACACGCTTTGACAATACTGCAATTAAATTACAAATTAAGAAGAAAGTTTTAAATGAAAAACTGATTACTTTTTTTATATGAAATTTATTGTCAAATTGGTTTCCATACAACACATAGTGGTCATCCCAACAAGTGCCCTCCTCAATGCCCATCACCCACTACCCCTCCCTCCCACCACCATCAACCCTCAGTTTATTCTCAGTTTTTAACAGTCTCTTATGGTTTGGCTCCCTCCCTCTCTAACTTTTTTTCTTTTCCTTCCCCTCCTCCATGGTCTTCTGTTAAGTTTTTCAGGATCCACATAAGAGTGAAAACATATGGTATATGTCTTTCTCTGTATGACTTATTTCACTTAGCATAACACTCTCCAGTTCCATCCACGTTGCTACAAAAGGCCATATTTCATTCTTTCTCATCGCCAAGTAGTATTCCATTGTGTATATAAACCACAATTTCTTTATCCATTCATCAGTTGATGGACATTTAGGCTCTTTCCATAATTTGGCTATTGTTGAGAGTGCTGCTATAAACATTGGGGTACAAGTGCCCCCATGCATCAGCACTCCTGTATCCCTTGGGTAAATTCCTAGTAGTGCTATTGCTGGGTCATACAGTAGATCTATTTTTAATTTTTTGAAGAACCTCCACACTTTTCCAGAGTGGCTGCACCAGTTGCATTACCACCAACAGTGCAAGAGGGTTCCCGTTTCTCCACATCCTCGCCAGCATCTATAGTCTCCTGATTTGTGCAGTTTAGCCACTCTGACTGGTGTGAGGTGCTATCTCAGTGTAGTTTTGATTTGTATTTCCCTGATGAGGAGTGACGTTGAGAATCTTTTCATGTGCCTGTTGGCCATCTGGATGTCTTCTTTAGAGAAGTGTCTATTCATGTTTTCTGCCCATTTCTTCACTGGATTATTTTTTTTTTGGGTGTGGAGTTTGGTGACTTCTTTATAGATTCTGGATACTAGCCCTTTGTCTAATATGTCATTTGCAAATATCTTTTCCCATTCCCTCAGTTGCCTTTTAGTTTTGTTGATCATTTCCTTTGCAGTGCAGAAGGTTTTTGTCTTCATGAGGTCCCAATAGTTCATTTTTGCTTTTAATTCCCTTGTCTTTGGAGATGTGTCAAGTAAGAAATTGCTGTGGCTGAGGTCAGAGAGGTTTTTTTCCTGCTTTCTCCTCTAGGGTTTTTATGGTTTCCTGTCTCACATTCAGGTCCCTTATCCATTTTGAGTTTATTTTTGTAAAAGGTGTAAGAAAATGGTCTAGTTTCATTCTTCAGCATGTTGCTGTCCAGTTCTCCCAACACCATTTGTTAAAGAGACTGTCTTTTATCCATTGGATATTCTTTCCTGCTTTGTCAAAGATTAGTTGGCCATACTTTTGTGGGTCCAATTCTGGAGTCTCTATTCTATTCCATTGGTCTATGTGTCTGTTTTTGTGCCAAAAACTGATTACTTTTTTAAAAACAAAACTATATCGCATATAACAAATATTTGATCCAAAAAGAAATAACAAAGCTAAGAAGAAATTTATTCAGCCAACATTTATTAGGTCCCTACTATATACTAAACACCATGCTTTGAAATCACAAAGAATGAGAAATCTACAATACTTTCTTTCATAGGAATTACAGTCTAATAAAAGAAGGGCACAAAAGAAATAAACAAAAATAAAGTGTATCACACATGCTCTAACAGAATATATCAAGTATGGTGAGTATCTAAGGCAATGCAGGGTTAATATGTGCTTTGTACATATTTTGATATGAAGAGTGTTAGGAAGACTATAGGGCTTAGTGACTTGAAACGGGACTCAAGCAGTAGGAAAATGTGCAAATTATCCTGGCAAGGTCAAGAATGACGTGATGTTGATCTGAGTCTTTAAGGATGAACAAGAGTTTAGCAAATAAACAAGAGAATAAAAATAAAGGAAAGAACATACACAAACACAAAAGTCACATGATATATTTCAAGAATGGCAGCAAATTACGATGAGTGAACCAAAGCTTTGATGATCTAGCAAAGTGAAAGAAAAGGTTGAAGGGGTAGAAGGCATATAATAGAGAACTTCTGGTGTTATGGATGAGAAATTAGACTTCATCCACAGACATGGTGAGCATCCAACAACTTGCACATATGTGTTTCTTGAATCAATGCATTAATTATCTATTGCTGTGTAACTAATTGCCCCCAAACTTTGATACTTAAAGCAACAAATATTAATTATATCACAGATTTCCAAGGATCAGGAAACCAGGTATATGTTAGCAAGGTGAATACAGCTCAAATTTAGCTGTAATCCAGCTAAATTTAGCTCTAATTTCATTTAGCTCTAATCCAGCTATCTGTCAGGGTTATAATCATCTCAAGGTTCAGCTGTGGCTAGAGATTACACTTTCAGTTTCACTCAAGTGGCTATTGGCAGGAGGCTACTTCTTTGCACTATAGGCTTCTCCATCGAACTGCTCACAATATGGCTTCCTCTAAAGTAAGTGATTTGGGGAATGGAGAGTGGTCAAGCAACAAGATAACTAGGATGGAAGCTTCAGTGTTTTGTAACTTAATCTTAGATTTACCATTCCTTCTGTCATATGCTACTGGTCACACTCACCAAATGAAACACAGTGTGAATTCACAAGAGTGTGAATATCAGAAGGTGGGGATCATTAGAGATTATCTTGGAGTCTGGTTACCACAGTGAAGAAATGGTTCTAGTGCAACAGGATCTTTGGGACAACAGGGGCAAGGAAGATGCTGTGGGTAGCAAATTAGATCAAAAATTAACTAGCAATTTTCAACTCCTAGCCAGAATGAAGAGACCAGATTTATCTTCCACATGAAAAAAGAAAAACGTAAAAAAAAGAGAAAGTATATGAAACAAAGGTTTCAAAACATGAGGAAAAAAACTGTGATTCCTAAGAGATAGGAAACAAACAAGAGGAGTTTTAGGATTGCCCAGATTCCTGTCTGAAGAGAGTTTTTAGGGAATGTTACAAAAGGAGGAGTCAAGGCAGAACCCAACAGTCATTCAGACTTAAGATGGAGCTGGAAGACTGGGGAGGACAAAGTGAATAGAATTTGCAGGTCAGAGAAGGAAAGAACTGCACAGGGGTACGGTCCCAGAAATCTTCAGAGGCTCTTCTCTGAAGAAGATTCCTCTCCTAGTCTTCAGCTGAGTACTGATCATGCATGTGAGGAAACTATCTGATGCAGCCAAAATAATCAACTGAAAGGATAAGAAGTAACAGTACATAAAATACAGAACTGGGAATAATTCCTGTGTCCACAGGCTAAGAGAGAAAAAAATCTAGTCATTTACAGGATATTGGGTAGAAAACTTCAAAGGATTTTGCCTCAAATAGTGGAGAAAACTTACACCAAGACTAAACACTGCTCTGATCCCATCTAGTCACATTCAAAAATATGACTGTGGTACTGTCTTCAAGTAACTTAATGGCATAGCAAAACAAAGTGCAAACCTATTTAGAGGAATACAAAAGCATCCAGCATCCAACAAGGTAAAATTCACAATGGGTAGCATCCAATCAAAAACTATGAGGCATGCAAAGAAGAAGGGAAACATGAACCATAATGAGGAAGAAAAAAAATTAGCCAGTCAAAACCAACCTAGAAATGACATAGAATCATATTATAATAGAATAGAATGAGGAATAAAGTAATAGAATTAATAGATAAGAATATTATAATAATTATTTTATGCCCAAAAAGCTAGAAAAAGATCACACAAATTAATTAACCACATAAAGACAATTAAAAGACCCAAATTAAACTTCTAGAACTGAAAACTAAAGTATCTTAATTTAAAAAAATATTTGTATGTGATTATTGCAGAATAGACATTGCAAAAGAAGATATTAGTCAACTTGAAGACATAATAATATACAACTTCAAGTAGTCTTACATACTTAGAGCTGGAGTCCCTTAAAGAGAAGAGAAGTGTAAAGGGGAAAAAAATTGAAGAAATAATAGCTGAAATGATTCTACATTTGATGAAAACTATAGAAGCACGACAAATGTCAAATATCAAAAATGAAAAAAAAGATGAAGAAGAAAATCTTAAGTACATCATAATAAAATTGCTTAAAACCAGTGACAGAGGAAATCTTAACTGCAGAGAAAAAAACATTATGTACAGAGGAACCAAGATAAAGATTACAATTTCCTCTCTGAAACAGTGCAAGCCAGAAGACACTAAGCCATATCTTTAAAGTCCTAAAATTGTCAATATAAAAGTTTTGCCCACTGAAAATATCTTTCAACAACAAAAGTGATGCAGACACAATCACAGATATTCATGTACACATAGGTTAGTACCCATGCATACATTACCTCACTTGTACGCTTAGAGGGCCTAGGAGCAATGACACCCCAGTAGCAACATCAGTTGCAACATCAGTACCCTGATGTTGGGTTCTTTATCAGTTTGTTAGTACTGCCATAATAAAGCACCACAGACCAACTGGTTTAAACAACAGGAGTTTATTGCCTCACAGTTCTGGAGGCTGGAAAATCAAGATCAAGGTGTTAGCAGGGTTGGTTTTTTTCCAAGGCTAAGGGTTGGTTTTTTTCCAAGGCTATGAGGGAAAATCTGTCCCATGCCTGTCACTTAGCTTCTGGTGGTTTGCAGTAAATCTTTGGCATTCCTTGGCTTGTAGAGGCATCACTCCAATCTCTGCCTTCATGTTCACATAATTTCTCCCAGTGTTAGGAACATCTTGCAGAACAAGACATTAAGAAAGTACTTTAGACTAAGACATCACCAAGATGGCAACATAGGAGTCTCCAGAACCTCTCTCCTCCTACAGAAGCACTGAATATGCACCTACACGAGGAACAACTCCCTCTGAGAGAAATCCAGAAACAATTAATTAACTGACTCCTATGCAATGAGCAACTGAGAAAATACACAAAAATGGGTGGTAAAGGCTGAGACAAACTCTCACCATAAATCCCATCCCTGGCTCAACATACGACAATTGGGAAGGAATCTCCAATTCCCCAGTTCTGAGGAGTGAATGGTTTGGACCATACATATAGCACCCCAACTTTTAAGAATTCCACCCAAATTATCTAGCTCTGAAAGCCAACAGAGTTTGCATTCATGAGTCTCACAAACAAAGTAGTAGCAAACAAAGTAGTAGTTGTTAAGTGGGCACACAGGCATGTTCCATGGCTATCATTCCCAGACTCAGATCAGAGGGAACTAACAAAACTGCCCATCTCCCATTTTTTCTTGAGGGGTTTGACTATACTCCTTACTGTTGGGGATCTGACTTCTGATTAGCTGGCATCTAAGTGCTGACTGTAATCCTTCCCAGAGCCCCAAAGAGCCAGCAGACACTTCCCTTGCCTTTTCCATCTGGCTTGCCCCAAAAATAAAACCAAGTCACAATACCTCCCTGCAAGAAGCTTATCCACATATCAAGCCCAATAACTTTTGCAGCTTCAACCCAAGGGATGGGCCCTCAAATCACCTAGCTCAGCTAGCCCACAAAGGTCAGTCTTTACAAGTCCAAGGGAACCATATTAAATAAAACAAGCAGTTCCCCAATGGGCACAGAGGCACTTCTTACAGCTATCCCCACCTCCCAGGCACAGTGCAGAAGGAGCATGCAAAAATGTTCCCTCCCAGTTTCTCTCTGGAAGAGATTTGACTGCAAATTTTCCCATTGCTGCCTAAGGTTACGATGTCAAATCAGCCTGCATAAGGGAAGTGACCATGATCCTTCTGGAAGCCTGAAAGAGCTGATGGGCACATCCCGCCTGTCTCCATGAGCTCACTCAAACAGTAAAACTAAGTCTCCAGCTTCTCTTGACGGAGTTTGTTCACAAGTCTAGCACACCAATTGTTACAGCTACCACCCAAGGGACTAGCTCCCAAACCACTATCTCTAGAAGCTGAAGGGGCTCAGCATTCACAAGCCCCTTGTGATCACACAATCAAAGAAGTTGTTCTATATGGAAACATAAGCTCTCCCAGTGATTATTCCTTTTGGCTCAGCACAGAGTGCTGGCCAAAATACCCACCTTGCAAGTTATCCCTGATAAAAGCTCAATGGCATATATAATTCCCTGACATTCTCAGCTATTGCATAAAGGCTCTCCAATTAGCCTGGTCAGGAAGGTGAAGGGGCAGGTAATTAGTAGTCCTCTGGGGGCCTGAAGACACATATGACCATTCCCCATACCTTTGGGACACTGACAGGTGTTGGCACACCTTCACCTCCTGGAAGCAAACAAGAACAAAGAGAGTAGCTTAGAAAATCACAAGGTGTGAGAGGCAACCAGGAGCTCAGTCCAGGCTCACTGACAAGCTTCATCTCCTACATGAGGTGAGCCTGTCAAGACTGGAAGAGGTGGCTGTTTTATCTAATACACAGAAACCAACACAGGGAGTAAAAGAAAAAGAAGAAACAAGGGAATATGTTCCAAACAAAAGAATAAGATACATCTTCAAAAATTGATCTTAATGAAACAGAAATAAGTGATTTATCTGTCAAAGATCCTCACAGAGGTCAAGGGAATAATGCATGAACAAACTGAAAATTTTAACAAAGAAATAAAAAATGTAAAAAGTACCAAACAAGGGAAACCATAAGAGACTCTTAAATACAGAGAACAAACTGAGGGTTGCTGGAGGGAAGGTGGATGAGGGGATGGGATAAATGGGTGATAGACACTAAGGAGGGCACTTGTTGGGATGAACACTGGGTGTTAAATGCAAGTGATGAATCACAAAATTCTACTCTTGAAACCAATACTACACTGTATGTTAACTACCTTGAATTTAAATAAATAATTTTTTTAAATATCAAACAGAAATCAAAGTACTAAAGAATACAATAATTGAACTGAAGGGGAAAAAAATAGAGGGTTTCAACAACAGACTAGATCAAGTGGGAGAAAGGATGAGAAAACTTAAAGTCAGGGCAGAGGAATTCATCCAATCATAAGAGCAAAAAAGAAAAAAAAAGAATGAAAAGAGTAAAGATAGCTTAATGGACTTATAGGACACCAACAAGTAGACCAATATATGTATCACAGAGGTCCTAGAGAAGAGGAGAGAGAGAAAGAGACATAAAACTTGTGCAAAGAAATAATAGCTAGAAACCTCACTAATGAGGGAAAAGAAAGGCATCCAGATCCAGGAAGGCCAAAAAGTACAAAAAAATATGAACCTGAAGAGACCCAATGGAGAAACACAAATAAACTGTCAAAAGTTATAGACAAAGAGAATCTTAAAACCTGTAAGAGAGAAGCAACTTATTAGGTACAAGGGAACTCCCATGAGAAAATCAGCAGATTTTTCAGCAGGCCAGAAGAAAGTGGAGTGATATACTCCAAGTGCTGAAAGAAAAACTAAGAATATGCTACACAGCAAATCTGTCCTTCAAAATTGAGAGAGTTTCCAGAATAAACTAAAGCTAAAGGAGTTCAACCCCCCTAGACTTGCCTTACAAGAAATTTTAAAGGGAGTTCCTCAAGCTGAAATAAAAGGATGGTAATTAGTAACATAAAAATGCATTAAAGTATAAAACTCCAAAAAAAGTATAAAGATAAATATATAGTTAAATTCAGAACACTCTAATACTATAATTGTGATGGTTAAATCGCTTTGCAACTCCAGTATTCTACAATGGACTAAATTAGATATCAATAACAGAAAGATATTGGGAAAATCCCCAAACATGTGGAAATAAAATACAAATAGGAAGGAGGGGAATAGGGAAGAATAGAATAGAAAACAATGAAAAACTAAATCATAGAGTATTTTAAAGTAAATGAAAATGAAAACATATATCAAAATTTGTGGAATTCAACTAAAATAGTATTTGGATGGAAATTCCTAACACTAAATTACTATATTAGAAAATAAAGGTATAAAGTCAGTTATCTCAGGTTAAGAAGTTAGAAAAAGAAGAGAAAATTAAAACCAAAGTAAGAAAGAGATAAGAATGATCAGAGTAGAAATCAATGAAATACAACACAGAAAAATAATAGAGAAAAATCAATGAAATTACAAGTTGGTTTTTAAAGAAGATTGATAAAATTGATAAACCTCTATCCAGGTTGATCAGAAAAAAAGAAAAGAAACAAAATACCAATATTAGGAATGAGAGAGGTGACATTACTATAGATTCCTCAGTTATTTAAAAGCATAAAGGAAATATTATGCACAACTTTATGCCTATAAATTTAACAACTTAGATAAAACACACAAATTCCTTTAGGACATAAACTACAAAATCTCATTGAAAAAGAAAGAAAGAAACTGAATAGCTCTATACATTAAAGCAATTGAACTTTTAATTAAAAACTTTCCCATAAGTAAAAAAATACTCCAGACCCAGATTACTTCACTAGTGAATTCTAAGTAGTATTTAAGAAACAAATGTTGTCAATCCTACAAACTCTTCGAGAAAACTGAAGGCCAAGGAATACTTCCCAACTCATCCTTTAATGCCAGCATTATTCTCATAGAACAGCCAGCCAAAGATATTACAAGAAAGCAAAACTATCTACCAATATCCTTCATAAACACAGCTACAAAAGTTCTTAAAGTTTAGACAAATTAAATCCAACAATATATAAAATGGATAATATATCATGACTCAGATTCATGACTTATGGTTTATCTCCAGAATGCAAAGTTGGTTTAATCTTTCAAAACCAATCAATGTAATTCACGATATTAGTAGTTTCTAATATCTAATATAGTGGTTTCTCATAGATGCAGAAAAAGTGTATAATAAAATCAACATCCACTCCTGATTAAAAATTCTCAGAAGACTAGGTGCAAGACTTTTAAAGCTTTCCATCTAAAATCGGGGACAATGCAAGGATGATTGCTCTCTCTTAAACATTGTACAGAAGGTTTTAGCCAGTACAATAAGGCAATAAAATGAAATAAAAGGCATCTAGACTATAAAGGAAATAGTAAAGCTCTCTTTATTCACAGACAAAAATTCATTATATATAGACAATTCAATAGCAGCTACAAAAAAAAAAATCATAGATCTAATCAGTGTGTTTAGCAAGGTTACAGAATATAAGACAATACACAAAACACACTGTATCTTCATATACTAGTAATGAATAATCAGAAACTATTTCTTTTGCGCTTTAACTACTACTTACAATAACTTCAAAATTATGAAATACTTATGGGCAAATTTGACAGAAGGCATTAAAGACCTATTCACTGAAAACTATAAAACACTGCTGAGGGAAATTTTTAAAGATCTGAATAAATACCATAATCATGGGTCTAAAAAGTTAATAATTTTAAGATACCAATTCTCCCCAAATTTTTCTAAAGATTTAATGCAATTCCAATCAAAATCCCAACAGGTTTTTAGGCAAAGATTTATTGAATACTTCACCAAAATCATGAGCCATTAAAAAAACCTGATAAATTAAGCTTCTTCAAAATTAGGGATTTCTGCTCTGAAAGACACTGCTGAAAGAATGAAAAGACAAGCCACAAACTGTAAGGAAATATTTGCAAATTACATGCCTGATAAAGGAGTTCTATCCAGAACATATTAACAATTCTCAAAACTCAATAATAAGAAAAAAAAATCCAAAACCAAAAAAAACGGGGAGAGGGATTCAAAATATTTTAACAGACACTTCACCAAAGAAGATATAAGGATGGCAAATAAGCACACAAAAAGATGTTCAACATCAACAGTTCTTAGGAAAATGCAAATTAAAACCAAAGTGAGGTTCCATTAAACATCTATTTGAATGGCTAAAATTAAAGACTGACCATACCAAGTGTTAGTAAGGATTTGGAACAATGGGAACTCCTACACTCTGGTGGTCAGAAGGTAAAATAGTACAGCCACTTTGAAAAACAATTGTCAACAATTCAACATACCTATCATACCTATCATATGACCTAACCATTCCATTCCTGAAACTATCTACAAAATTTCATACTAGTAGTTTTTGTAATAGCCAGATATGGAGAGTCTCCAAATGTCCATCAACAAGTGAATGAATAAGCAAACTGGCATATCCATATAATGAAGTACCACTTAGTAATAAAAAGTGATGAACTATGATACACAAACACACACACCAAAAAAAAAAAAAAGAGCCAATTTCAAAATTACTATGCTGAGTAAAGGAATGCAGGCAAAAAGACTACACACCATGTGATATGATTATATAAAATTTGAGAATATTCAAACCTCAGTGATTGAGGACAGAAGGGGAGGTGATGGGTTGTATCACATTTTACACTTTAAATATATGTACTTTATTGCATGTCAATTATACCATAATAAAGCAGTTTAAAAAATGGCTATCCATTTTTGTGAGTTTAAAATATGTGAAATGTATTCTAAGTTTAAGAATATCACATACATATTGACAACTTCAATCTCCCACATGATTAAATTTGGTTTCTATTCAAGCTCCATCTGTTTCTAACCTTTACTAACTCAATCACAATTCAATCTAATTATTCCCCCAGATTTAA
Source organism: Panthera uncia (assembly GCF_023721935.1). Taxonomy (NCBI): domain Eukaryota; kingdom Metazoa; phylum Chordata; class Mammalia; order Carnivora; family Felidae; genus Panthera; species Panthera uncia. The sequence continues at coordinate 50,755,324 of NW_026057586.1, read as the reverse complement.
TTAGAATACCTTTGCCTTGGCTTGAATTGATGACTCTATAATCATGCCTAGAGAATAAAGAAATTAACAAAGACTATTTCATGTTTCAATTACCAAGAATCAATCCAATTCTGATGTATAGGCAACTGTTGCTGGAAATAAGGAAACAAAATTTCTAAAATTTTTCATGCCAAATACACCCCAAAAATCCACTTTGAATTTTAGCTGATGAAAAGAAACGAGATAATCATAGTGAAAGCACAACTTAAGCATCAGAATTACGAGTACGCCAAGAATAACTTTTTTTAATCTTTCTAAGAGAATATAAAGGGGCTCATATTTTCACTGTTCTAAACATTAGCAGTGACTTTGATAATCACTGAGATCCCCCATTGTTCCTGAAGAGGTTTCTTGCAATACAATCAAGTATCTCTGGGAGCCCAGGTGAATCAAATACTTTTCCATGAACCTAACGCAAATATATATATATATGAAAAAATACCAAGATATATACAAACAAAGATGAAAAATCTTGAACTGTGAACGCCTGAGACAGGCAAGTGAATGTCAGGAGGTAACAGAGATTCAGGCAGTGGTGCACTGTAGCAGACTTAACACTAGTTCAGGGTTATGCTAGCTTGTTATACCAGCTCATCATCTGATCATTAAATTTTCAGAAATTTTGCAAGCTGGCAGTTAAATCTTTGGTACCTTGAAATTGGCCATGGAGGATGTATTTACATGGAAATCAGCAAATGCTACAAATGAGGTCTTTTATTTTATTATTTTTGGTGAGCCAGATATTGAACATTTACCAGCATACCGCTGGATAGATGATGCGTGGAAAGACAAAGACAGACCCTGCTAGGTAATAAATACAAGGGAACACTACTTTTAGGCCCATGTTAACTTAAAGGTATAGTTCTACAAATCTGTAACATTTGCAAAAATCTCTTAGTTATGAAAAACATTGGTAACCCAACATGTTAGGTTTAAAAACTAAGAAAATGACAAAATACACTGGATAAAAAGAAATCTAGCAGGGAGGTTATAAACATAATTCAAGCTTTTGTGTCAAATTTCTGAAATTCTCTTCAAAAGTCATGTTCCCTAGACCTAGCCAAACTACCAGTCTGCAGTTTTGACTCCCGAATTTAGACAAAGTCTAAGTTCTGCAGGTGCTATTTATTGAATGTGTCGGCTGCAGATTCATCATCTGTAAATATTTCAAGAGATTCTGAAAGCACAGTATGCTTCCAAATAGCCACCTGGACAAAACAGAACCTTTGCAGAAGCTAAAGCAATTAGATGATAGATATAAAAGAAACACAACATTCTCCTTCTTCTTCATTGGAAATCTGTACTGGGGAGTGAGGTCATTGTGAACTGGATATTTGTGTTCTCCTAATCGACTGATTTAAGTAGCTTAAGATCAGAGCAAGTGGAATCTGATGTGAAAATTCCTAATAGTAGGCAGTCCAATCAAAATTGTGATTCCACAAAATTTTCTGAATCAGCTATAGGATGCTTAAACTTTCAAATGTGCAACACTAACAGCTTAATGAAATAATAATATTAACCATATTATTACAGTATTTTCAAAATTAAATGTGGGACACAAGAAATCCTTTTAAAAAAAAGTCCATGGATATTATAAAAGTAAGTCTTTTCCACCAAAATGCAGTCATTCAAGGTTAATAAAGTTAAGATTCAACAAATAACAAACAATAGTCAACTTGACAACAAAAACTCCATTAATACTGAAACTGAAATATACCTGAAATTTTCAAATAATGGATAATACACTCATATTAATACAAAGATAAATTTTCTTTAAATGACAATGCAACTTGATACAGAACAATTAATTTTGTTTCTAGACTCTATTTCTTTTCTGTTTGCAATAGAAATAGAGATTAAACCACATATTTCAATGTGCTATTAGTTAATGGATCTGTTTTATTCAAGGGCAGATCAAAGATTGACTAAATTTCTAACCACATTCTAAAGGAAAAAATAATAATAAACCATGAAAGGAAAAAATTTAAATCTTTACCTGGGAATTGCCTATCTTCTATACATATGTGTGATTGACAAAAAAAGTTGTATACATCCACTCAAAGAAAACTTCCTATGTAAAAATTCACTGTTGAGTAAATAATAATTTAGGAGCATGAATAATTTAAATATAATGGGTATTTTCCATTTCATGGAGCGTGAGTATTGGTTTCTTTTTTGTTTGTTTTCGTTTTCATTATTGGTTTAGATCAAGAAAGGTACAAATAAAACAGATAAACAAGCATCATTTATTATACAACTATTAGTATGCCTATGAAAAGTGTTAAATGTTATGAGGCATGGTTATGATATAAAAATAATGAAAACTAAAGATGCAAGAATACAGAGTGTGACCATAAATATAACTGAAAATTAAATATATGATACACATATGTACAGAAGATAGGCAATTCCCAGGTAAAGATTTAAATTTTTTCCTTTCATGGTTTATTATTATAAAAATAATAGAAAAATAAAATAAAATAATAAAATAAAAAATAATAAAATAATAAAATAATTAGAAAAATAAAATACGGCAAAAACATTAACATACTCACTTTTATTCTTTATGTACTATGTATCTATGTGTCTATTTTATATATGACTATAGGCTATTCATAGTCAGAAAGCAATGTATACTAAACTAAAAATTAAATTGGGCCCAAAATTTAAAAGCTTAAAACTGTTTTAAGTTGGATCTACTGAAAATGCCTTAGCTATAGAACAATACAGAAACTAACATTTATCCAAGTCTTAGCTCAAGCCTTGGGATTTTAAAGTAAAATATTTATTTGGGTTACAGACATCCAAGCCTATACCTTGAGGTGGACAGAACTCTAAGAATGGTCTCCTGGGGTGCCTGGGTGGCTAGGTCGGTTAAGCATCTGACTCTTAATTTCAGCTCAGATTATGATCTCACTGTCATGGGATTGAGCACCTACCTCATCAGGCTCAGTACTGAGTGTGGAACCTGACTGGGATTCTCGCTCTTTCTCCGTCTCTCTCTGCTTCTCCCCTGCTCTCTCTCTGTCTCCCAAAAATAAATAAATAAACATTAGAAAAAAAAAAAACGTATGGTCTCAAATGACCCACATTCTTCTGTTATCATCCCTTGTTTGAGTGTGGGTGGAACCCATGAAAATAGTAAGGTATCACTCATAATTATGGGAACTTATAAAGCAAAAGGGAAATTAACCTAGTGGGCTCAATCTAATCATAAGAGCCCTTTAAAAGTGGAGAGTTTTCTCTGCATGATGACAGAAGGTGAAATTAGAGAAAGAGTCAAAGTGTGAGAAGGACTTGATATACCCTTGTGGCTATGAGGACCGTGTGAGAAGGAACACAAATGGCCTCTAAGAATAGGGAATGGCCCATGGCTGACAGCCAGCAAGGACCTACAGGAACTAGATTCTGCCAACAATGTGAATTAAATTAGAACCAAATTCTTCTCCAGAGCCTCCAGATAGGAGCCTAGCATAGCCAACACTTTGATTTTGGCCTTGTGAAACCCTGAGCAGAAGCTCTTCCCACTTCTAACCATAGAACTGCGAGATAAGGAACAGATAGTGTTTTAAGCTACTACATTTACATCTGTTATGTAGCAACATTCCTTTACACTGTCCTGTCACTAAGGACTGCCTTTACAGGAAAGATCATTTGAAGGAGTATTTCCTTCAAATAACTTCAGTCCCATGAGGGTAGAATTTCTGACAGGGTATTTGCATTTTGAGACTCAAAGTCATTAACATTTCACATTATTTTAGTTCTATATAAGTTTCCAAAAGGCAATCAAATATTTTATGTATAGAGTTTTGCTTTGTTTTGCATTTCATGTTGAGACCAAAATGTTTCCCTGAGAGAATATTTCCAATCCATTATGGGAGTCATGGTGAAAACAACTTCATGATCTGAAATTTGTTTTACAACCAATTTGGGAGGGAAACAAACCAATGTCATTAAATAAATCACACCTGAATATGGCCATCTTTTTTTAAAATTTGAACATTCTTAAATTTCAGTATTGGAGCATATTAGTAAGAAAACAAAAAGATTTCTGAAAACATTTACCCTTGTCCCATTTCTATAGTTGGCCATTTTCTCCCAGCCACCCCATGAAGCCATCCATGTTAGCATATCCACTACCCAACCTTACACCTCTAAAGCCATGTCCTAAGTTGAAATTTAACTTTCACTAGTTTTGGTGATGTTCCTTTAGACTTCCTTAGTCTGTAGGTCTACTCACTGGTCTTTTGACTTCAAATCTAAGCTTCTCTGGAGAACTGTGCTTCACACCAAAAGCAACTTAAAATAATTTCTTTCCTAACTTTTAAATCCATTCCTCAAAATGCAATCAGAATTCACTTCCAACTCTCTAAGTCAGTCCCATGAGTAAAACAAAGATGGACTAAATGATGTCTACAATCCCTTCCAGATTTAATATTCGATGGATCAGGCATTTAATGTAATTGGCAATAAAGCTAGGATAAAAACTTATTTTTATAAGATTTAAGCTAGAAGGTCAAGAGAATAACAAATGACCCCTGTCATAATTTGATAAAATTTCCTTTGAAGATCTCGGACAACATTAAGGCCATACTTGACAGTCTTTGGCTGCAACCACCTACAGGCTTCACATTATTTCTAGCATCTCCTCTAACTAGATGCTTCAGGCACAAAATGTGGAACCAAGAAACTATTCTGAGCTAAGGAAGTGTCCTCTTTTATTTTAGGTGCATTTCTTTCAAATGTTTTATTATCATGAAAAGGCAGGCCAAAAGAACACATTTTCAACCACCCTGAAACCTAACCAAAGTTTGAAACAAATTTTCCATTTCCATTTCCATTCCAAAATTTTCCAAATTTTAACCAATTTTTCATTGAAATGGATAAGCAAGGTGTCTATTAGCTCCTTTTATTTCATTTAGCAGTAAAGTATTTGATAGGTAAGAGAGATGGATGAGAAGCAACAAAAGATAGTAAAGAAGCACAATCAGATTTTAATATGTAGCATTTGGATGACTTGTAGTTTTATATTCCCAGACTTTAAGAGAATTACTATATAATGATTGATACTTAGGGGAAATCATCAGGATATGAAATTAATTTCTTAGCCTGGAACTTTAATTTGGCACATGAAGAATTAAGACATAACTAAAATCAAATATCCTTTATTAGCCAGAATTCTCCACAGCAAAAATTACTTTGTACTTCCACCCACGAACCCCTATCTCCATTCTAAGATTTTGATTCACAATATGACGTCATCACCCGTTTATTTTTAAACTGGAATTAATGTAATTAAACCCAATTTCATTTGTCATTCCTATCTACAAAATCAAGTCAAGGAATAAAAATAAGATTGGGGGAACACTGCTCAGTTAAAACTATGTTCACAAGGAAGTATTTTGTATAGGATTAAAAGGGAAGATTTAAGGACACAATCACCAAATTGTCTAAATACAATTGTATTTAGACAATTTGGTGTTTCAAGGATAACTTTTCTTGCACAGAATGTAAAATGTTATGCCTCCATGGTTTATACCCAACTGGTCCCTCAGCCCCAGAACCACCCCCTCCTTACCTCTATTCTTATTAACCATACATCTTATTCTTGAAAACCCAGTTCAAATCCTACTTCCTTCCTGGAAAATATCTGTATTACCAGATTATAGGTCATTCTTCCTAGTTTCCACTCCTATCCTTCCTCTTATGGCAGTGGACTAAACCTAGAGATTCAAGAGAAGTAATTTAGGAGTGATCATTAAGAGCTTATGTATAAGAGTGCTTTATAAAATAAGCCAGAGGAGATGCTCCCTTAGCATAATAAAGCCAAGTCACTCCTGAGAAATACTAGGAAGAAACATTTTCAATATTCTAATTAATATTTAAAATATTAGTAATTAACATTAAAATATTAATTCCTCATTTAATGTGGAAGAAATAAATCAATTCTCTGATAAAGAGGCCCCAATTTCAGGCTCGAGAAGAAAGTCAACTGCCAGAGTAAAAACTCCTTGTGGTTTCTCTCCCCACCCCTATGCTATACCTGCCCTCATCCCTTCCCTCTGCAAGGCTAATAGAGCTAAGCAGAAGAGAATATCATGTCATTCACTAGACAATGAATGCAGTGAAATCAGCAAAACACAAGGAGAAAATAAGTGAATTGAGATTCAAATATTTGAGAAGATGGATGGGGAAGCATGGAACATCCCAAGGTATATCCAAGAGAAGAGTAGGGCACTGAGGACACCTACAGGGAACAAGTTAAAGAGAAACTGAAAAAGTGGAGGAAGAGTTAGGGAAGAAGGGAGCTTCCATGTGGCACAGACCTCAAGGTTTAGGCAATGGGGCCTCATCATGTAGGATGCAAGAGAATGATGTCCCTGGAGCTGAATTTCTCCCCAATTTAGTGTGGCTGGATCATTCAGCAGTGGTTTACACTTCTATTTGACACTCATGACTTTTTACTGTACTTATTCATTTACTTATCTGTCTCCCCAAACCTACAGGAGTTCCATTTGTCTGTTCTGCTTGGTGTCATACCCAGTGTTTTGCCCATAGTAGTTAATTGCAGTAGACACTGTTCATTACCCACCCAACATCCACTCCCTCCTTCTCCATCCTATCAGAACCATGACTTTATTTGGGTAACTCCAGAGGGCATATCATGATTAATTTTTAATCCAATCAATGCATTATATGCCTCTGACAACTATTATTGGTCTGAGGTGAGAATGTAACAGAAGTTGGTACAATCAAACTGAAGGAAAAGACTTGTATTCTACGCTTAAGGGGGAAAAAAGACATGAACCAGGAAATACATGGCTCTGATTGACACTGGGGGCCATCTTGCAATCACAAGGGATACAGACTTAGGGTGAAAGAAACACTGAGGATGGCAGAGAACAGACGTTAAGAACCCTAGATGTTAGTATCATCCCTGAGCCCATGACCTCATCATGCCTGTGCCCTAGCAGACCTCTAGACTCCCAGGTGTGGACAGTATTTTTTTATGTTTTGACTCGGTTTGAGTCACAGTTTTTAATACTTGACTAGTAAAGTTACAAATGATTTTTTAAATTGAAGAACAGTGAATGAAATTTATTTACACACAAATTAATCATAGTTTTAAAGAGTTGTTTTTTAAAAAGGAATAAATGTCGGGGAGCCTGGGTGGCTCAGTCTGTTGAGTGTCCAACTTAGGCTCAGGTCATGATCTCGCGGTCTGTGAGTTCGAGCCCCGAGTTGGGCTCTGTGCTGACAGCTCAGAGCCTAGAGCCTGCTTTGGATTCTGTGTCTCCCTCTCTTTCTGCCCCTCCCCCGCTCATGCTCTGTCTCTCTCTCTCTCTCTCTGTCAAAAATAAACATTAAAAACAATTTTTTTTAATAAAAAAGGAATAAATGTCACAACAAAGGCTGTGAGAGCTTGGGAGCTGGATAAACCATCTGAAATTGAATGGAGAAACCATTAATAGCTAACCTATCAAATACAAAGAAGACAGTGTGCAAACACAGGAATTGGGTTTCAAGAGGCAAGATTTAAGACCCTGCAATGACCAGACAGAAAAGCAGGAATGGATTGGGATACTGGGCAGAGAGCAAAGACAAGGATTTAAGCACAAAGACTAAAGACAAACTTGATTACAGGGCTTGGGCTACAAGTTGTGGTTCAGTCATAAGTTCCACTAGACATACTTCCTTGAAATAGAGTATAATACCAAAATAGGACAGCTTTCATTCATTCAAGTAATATTTGAGGACCTGCTTTGTGCCAGGCACTGTGAAAGGTGCTAGAAATACAATGGTAAGCAAGAACCAAGTCCCTACCCTTGTGAATCTTACAACCTAATGGGGAGGTAGGCATTATTCAAACTTTAAAAATGTAATATTGCACCAGCAATGTGAAATGAAGGTGCTAGGAGAACTATCTATCCAGTGCTGGGAGAACATTTAAGCAGGAGTGGGTAGGAACAATTGTTAAGAACCATAGGCAGGAAAGGAGAAAGAAAAGCATTCCAGGAAGAGAGAAGAGCATATGCAAATACCCTGGAACAAAGATGCTTAAGAAACACTGGGAAAAGGCCAGAGAGGAATAGTGAAGGGGAGCATGGTAGGAGATGAAGCTAAAGAGTCAGTTAGAAAGGAGACAACATAGCAGGCCATAGTCTTTATCCTAAAAGCAATGGGGCCCATTGGAGCTTTCTTTGCAAGGGGGTTACGAATTACATTTGTGCTTTGAAAGGATTACTTCAGATGCAAGTGAGGGGAAGTACTTGGAGAAGGACTCATGCGGCTGAGGAGGACCTGATATGAAATAATTACGTAGCCTAGGCAACATACAATGACAATGGTGAGAAGGAAATGGATATGAAACATATTCAGGTGGTGAAAGCTACACTGCACAGGCATTACAAAGCAAGAAGATAAGAGCACCTATGCCTAGGTGAAGGAGAAGAAGATGGGGCCATCTATTGGCAAAAAGGCACAGGACCAGGCTATGGGGTTGAGTTTCATTTTTGACTTTAATGGATTATAATTCATCACTGGTGCAAACTTGAATGCTGTGGTCCTAAGTTATAGGTCGGAAGGCATGTAATTCATCCTCTCTCCACAGAAATAAATTTGATTATTCCAGCTATAAGGATAATAGATCCCCAGACTGAAATGCTCACTCATGATGGAACACAACAGTTACCAAATCATAAATAAGCCCACCTCCAAGCCAGACATGTTCCCTCCATTTAGTCAACTCTTTTTCTTTCTGCTTCTCTTGTCCCCTGGTTTCTTTTTAAAATCCCAATAAAATTGCTTTCTTTTATCTAAGGCTTTTCCATTGTTCTCCCCCACTCCCCAAGAATCAGGAATACTCAATGGAGACCAAGAAAACAAAAATTCCTTTGAAAGAAATACATCACCTTTGGCAGAAGTACTAGTAATTCTGCTATTTTATATAGCCATATGGCATGGAGAAAAATTATCTAATTTATCCAACCTTCTTACTGAAAATTCATTTTAAAAGATAAAAAAGTACAGTGTATGCTGAATTTGCAGCTTAGACACTATGAACAGCCTCCTTTCCCTGGTATAATTAGGCAGTTCCTTGTTTATAACTACAAAGCAAGAGGCCTGGCCTCCGTCTATACACGGATTCTTTTAAAGTTAACAGGTGATTAGAAATTAACCTAAGGGACACATTAGATTTTTATTTTTCCTGAGGTGGCCAAAATAGCGTGCATTTATGAACAAGCTTCCTGACTCAAAGGTCAATGCTTTAAGCATGACATCTGCAGGTTAATGCGCTCCCTTTTCCTGAAACTATTATTACACCATATACTAATTAACTTGGATTTAAATTTCTTTTTTAAATGGGGTCTCTTTCTGAGAGTGTAAGACCTTTGGTTACCAATAACATGAAGTATACTTACTTTCCTTGATAAAAATAAGGGGAGATTTCAAGGTGATTAGACTGATTTTTTAATCAATTTTCCCAATCCAAAACAACCATTCATATTCACTTCAGGATATTAAAACCTAGTAAAACTTCATTCATGGCTTACTTTAGCAAACACCTACTGAAAACTCAAATTCTTTCTTCCTTAGTCTCCCTCCACCAAACCACAACAATCAAATGTGATGTCGTCGTCCCTGTGATGGTCACCCCTGGCCACACATGTCCCAAATAAGGAAAATTAAAGATGATACCATTTGTTGAATTGAACTTCATATGAATTATCTCTAACACCCACAACAATAACAAAAGGTAGAAATTTTTATCTCTATTTCATAAATGAAAGGAGAGAAACTTGAAAAGGTAATAAGTTGTCTGAGGCTAGACTGCCAAGAAGGAATAAAGCTGGGAAGTGAGGTAAATTTCTGATTCTAAAATCCATACTCTACCACATGATGCTCTATTCTCAAGTTGATTTACTAGGGTCCATTTCTAGTGCAGCTTTGGATCTTCTTGGTGGAAGAGTTCTTAAAATTTCAGAGGTACAAGCTCCCCTCCCACAGGAGAGAAAGGCAGTTAACAAAATACAGTGGAGGGTTTTTCCTTGGGAGGCAATAGTGAGAAGTTCAAGTTCTGGAATCAGATTGGAGTTTGGGTGTCATCTCTATCAATGTTGTGACCTCAAGGATGTTCTTTCTAGCCTCAATCTCCCCATCTGTCTCTAAAATAGATTAGGGGCACCTGAGTGGCTCAGTGGGTTAAGCGTACAATTTTGGATCAAACCATGATCTCACAGTTCACGAGTTCAAGCCCTACATTGGGCTCTGCACTGGTGATGCAGAGCCTGCTTGGGACTCTCTCTCTCCCTCTCTGTTTCTGCCCCTTCCCCACTTGCTCTCTCTCTCTCTCTCTCTCCCCCAAAATAAATAAACTTAAAAAAAATTGTAAGTAAATAAAAAAAAACAGATTAAAGTATCCATTGTAGGGTTATTTTTAGAATTTAAGGAAATCAAATAAAATGTTTGGCATGTGCTAGCAAATACCAAGTGTTCAAAAATAATGAAGTTATTTATTACAAAGAGCAAAATTAGCTGCTTTCTATCTGGTACCCATTCGTTCTCCTTAGTTTGGCTTTCTGGAAAAACAGGATAACTCCTTGTCAGAATTATCCCATTTTTATTACCCTCCACATATGACATGACTTCGTGCTTCCACACATTGTCATCCAGTAAAGAATGAACTAGAGGGATTACTATACAGTTGGCTTCTACTAGTTTGCGGTCAACTCAAACCTTTTTTCATATAAATAGATGTCAAGCCAACATAATTCAAAATACACATTTACAACTGATTTGAGAATTTAAATTCAAACATTTAAAAACACTCTTGTTGGGGCACCTGGGTGGCTCAGTCAGTTAAGCGTCCAACTTCAGCTCAGGTCATGATCTCAAGGTTCATGAGTTTGAGCCCCACGTCAGGCTCTGTGCTGACAGCTCAGAGCCTGGAGCCTCTTTCAGATTCTGTGTCTCCCTCTCTCTCTCTGCTCCTCCCCAGGTTGCACTCTTTCTCTCTCTCTCAAAAATAAATAAAAACATTTTAAAAATTTTTAATAAAAACACGCTTGTTAACTGTCACCTAACAAAACAGATTCACAAGGACCATTTGATGATCCACTTGACTGCATAAAAGATTTTGTGGAGTTAAAGCTCTCAAAGCAGGCACTAAATATATGTCAACTGTCCCCTCCATAGAGTGCTGTTTTTGTCTAATGCCAAGATATCAGCATATCACCACAGACGGCAGCTTGAACAAATATAAGAACATGGACTTCTCCAGCTATTATTAGGTTCTGTCTAATCCACCCCCATGGAGTCTATATATGATCATTTCAATTCATGTGGAAAAGAAGTCCAAATCAGTCATGTTTGCTGACATCAGAAAACAAGCCATTTATAGAAGGAACTCCTCTAAGCACAGGTATTTGTGGAAAAGTTCATCTTCAGGTGGTAATTAGTGACTAATATTTCAGACTTTGTGCTTGATCTTAATTGTGCATTGGTTAGCCAAGAAATATGCATCAAGTGTCATTTTATCTTCCTACACCTGAACTTTAAAAGTATCAGTAAAAGGTAGATACCGAAAGTCTGAACTGCATCCAGAGTTCTCAAATTGGCAGCACATTAGAATCACCTGGGGAACTTCTTTAAAATATGAATACCCAGACTTCACCTAGATCCATTGCATCTGAATCTCTGTGGTGATTTTTTTTAAAGTCCCCCTGAGGCATTCTAATTTGAAATGAGACTAGATGATCTCAAAAATCCCGTTCAATCGATCCTTCATTTTAGAAATACATTGGGTATTTATTTCCTTCCCCAAGATGTTTTCCACAACCTTGCCTACTTACCTTAAAAGTAAAATTTGGGGGGGTTCCTTGGGGGTTCAGTTGGTTTAGCATCGACCTCTTGATTTTGGCTCATTTGATGATCCCAGGGTCACGGGATCAAGCCCCACATCAGGCTTAGTACTGAGCATAGAGCCTGCTTAAGATTCTCTCTCTCACTCCTTCTGCCCCTTCACCTGGTTCTCTTTCTCTCTCTCTCTCTCTCTCTCAAATTAAAAAAAAAAAAAAAAAATAGGGGCACCTGGGTGGCTCAGTCAATTGAGCAATGAACTCTTTTTTTTTAATATGAAATTTATTGTCAAATTGGTTTCCATACAACACACAGTGCTCATCTCAACAGTGCCTTCCTCAATGCCCATCACCCACTTTCCCTTCCCTCCCACCCTCCCATCAACCCTCAGGTTTTTTTTTAATTTTTTTTTAAACATTTATTTATTTTTGAGACAGAGAGAGAGAGAGCATGAATGGGGGAGGGGCAGAGAGAGAGGGAGACACAGAATCGGAAGCAGGCTCTAGGCTCTGAGCCATCAGCCCAGAGCCCGACACGGGGCTTGAACTCAAGGACCACGAGATTGTGACCTGAGCTGAAGTCGGATGCTTAACCGACTGAGCCACCCAGGCGCCCCAACCCTCAGTTTGTTCTCAGTTTTTAAGAGTCTCTTATGGTTTGGCTCCCTCCCTCTCTAACTTTTTTTTTCCCTTCCCCTCCCCCATGGTCTTCTGTTAAGTTTCTCAGGATCCACATAAGAGTGAAAACATATGGTATCTGTCTTTCTCTGTATGACTTATTTCACTTAGCATAACACTTTCCAGTTCCATCCACGTTGCTACAAATGGCCATATTCCATTCTTATGGCCAACTAGTATTCCATTGTATATATAAACCACAACTTCTTTATCCATTCATCAGTTGATGGACATTTAGGCTCTTTTCATAATTTGGCTATTGTTGAAAGTTCTGCTATAAACATTGGGGTACAAGTGCCCCTATGCATCAAGCACTCCTGTATCCCTTGGGTAAATTCCTAGCAGTGCTATTGCTGGGTCATAGGGTAGATCTATTTTTAATTTTTTGAGGAACCTCCACACTGTTTTCCAGAGTGGCTGCAGCAGTTGAGCAACAAACTCTTGATTTCAGGTCAGGTCCTGATCCCAGGGTCATGCATTGCCCCACAATGGCTCAGCACTGAGCGTGGGGCCTGCTTGGGATTTTCTCTTTCCCTCTGCCCCTCTTTCCCACTTGTGTTCTCTCTATATATATATAAAAATTTAAATAATAATAATAGTAATAATAAAGAAAAAAGAAAAATAAATTTAAAAAGGAAAAATTGAAAATAAAAAAGTATTCCATTCTCAAGAACTCTCTGTATACACATTTGTTATGCATTGACTAATCATCTGCTATTTTCAGCAGTTTCCTCTAAGTAACATGCATTTAGCCTGAGCAAATTTAAATGGTCAAATGAAAGAAGCAGCCCCCTATTTTTTCTTTCTGAAATCAGAAAGTACAACTCATACCTCATTTCTTTCTCCCTACGTGGCTGCATCTCATCCTCCCCTCTGAATCCTGAATCTCTCCCACTTCCTCCCTGGGGGATCTACAGAGCCCTCCTTAGTCTCCCAACCACAAAAGAAAATACAAGCTACAAGTCAAGACTACTTCCTCCCCGACAAAATATTGAAGCCCAGATTACGAAATGTTAGAACAGGGAATCCTAAATTCAAGCACAATGTTCCGATTATTTTCACCTTGTGTCTCAGAAATACACACAGATTTTCCTAACAGGGTCACCTACTAAGCTTTGCAAAATTAAGAATATACAAGGGGGAAACATGGATATTGAAGTGGGCTGGGATAAAGGGCACTACTGCTGTCCATGTACTTTGAAATGCATCAAAAACTGGATGGATGGTTGGATGGATAGATGGATGGATGGTGATGCAGCAAAGTGATAGCAATATTCAATCTGGATGGTGAGTATGTGTTGCTCACTTCACAACTCTTTTAATGTCTCTGCAGGTTTTAAATTTTTAAAAAAATAATAATAATGGAGGAAAAGGGATGTACTAGAGGAAAAGTTGGATGACTCCCACAGACATAATGATAAGTGAAATAAGTCAACCAGCTAGAGTACATATTTTATGACTCCAATTACATAAAGGTCAGGAATAGTGAAATAATCTATGGGGAGAGAAGTCTGAATAGTGGAAACCTTGGGGTGGGAAAATAGTGATGGGAAAGGTTATAAGAAAGCTTTCTGCAGTGCTGGCAACGTTCTGTGCCTTGATTTATTTCTTGTTCTATTTCTCAATACCCAGACATTATATGATTGATAGACAGATAGATAGACAGATAGATAGATAGAAATTTACTGACCTGTACAATTTACTGTTGCATTTCTCAATTAAAAAAGTAATTAAATATTTACTAGGGAAAAGTAGTCATATGAGTTTGCTATACTACTTTCAATAACTCAGTGTGACTCATGTGGAATTAACTCGCCCTCTATAGCAAAGAACCACTTAACCATACCTATAATCATAACTCTCACAGTTTCTGTCCAGAATTTTCCTTTTCTACCTGATAGCCTAGCCTGAGAGACCACAAGTGAACCTGAAGGGCTGCTGATCTGCCTCTCTTGAGACCTGAACTTTTTCCAAAACAACACTCATACTATTTCTTCTCCTCTCAGCTCCCTAAAATAGAGATCACTCCAAAGCTAAAGGTAACCTAATTTGGAAAGTCTAAATGCAGGAGGAAAGGAGAGAAATGCCAGCCACAATCACAATTTGGCTCTCAGACTATTCATTCTTCTGTGTTACTCTATGTTTACATTTATGCAAAGAGAACAAAAGCAGGGTTGGGGTTTCCTCTGTTTTTCACCTTAATGCTTCCCCAGAAATTCCCTTAGTGAAAGGGGATAGAACTGGATGAAATAACAACAATCTAGTTCATAAGGTGAATCTCTGACCAAAGAAGTAAAGCTGCAGAAGTGAGTGGCAGAACAGAGGCACCCTTTTCTGTCAGTATTCTTTATCTAAAAATTATAGTGATTCTATGTAAAATCCTGAACAATCAGCAAATCGGATCATTTCTTACTGACCTCTTTATTAATGTGAGATTTTTTTGATGATAAAACTAAATTGGAAACCAAAGGGTGGCAGAAAAGTATACATGACATTCTTAACCAACTTAGAGACAGAGATTTTGAAAATCTAAGACCAGTCATACTATATAAAATGTTTAAACCATGTAAACATGGTGTAAATGCCCAAATACTATTAATGAGATCAGTCAAACATTTCTCTTGATGTCTGCAGAACTCCATGTAGCCTCAACTTCTTTCACCTAAATCTTAAGCAGTTTGAGAACCAAAACATGTTTCCATTTAAAGCAAAACTTCAAATCAATATGCAGGATTTTTTTTTTACTTTTCCATCCCATAAGGGAAGAGAGAAGTTAATGAAAATTCTTAATTCTTTGTCTGAATGCTAAAAGATTCTGAAAATACTTTGATTTGAGGGGGATAATCCTCTGGAGGGAAATTTAATATTTGCATCAAAGGAACAAGATGAATATTGTCAATCTCCACCAGATTCTGCTTTATTCAGCTTCTTATTTTTCAACATCCAAAGTTTGATCTCACATTGTCTGCTATGAAAATCTCCCAAAAATTCCAAAATGATCAGTGTAGTTCTTAGGTCCTGACCTGAGCTTGAGAGAGCTGAACTGTCAGATATCACAGTAGCCAATTAAACAACAAAGGAAAATGAAAATAACAGTCAAGGCTTTAATCACTTACTGCAATAGTATAAGCAAGAGACTAAACCAATTCCCTCTGCTCCATTTTCCCCCATGGGACATGGCCAGTCACCAATCACTAGTTGAGGGTCAGGTGACAGAGTCATTTCACTGCCAGAGGAACCACGAACAAAAGGCTCCTGCAATATTATGGACCCAGGGGATAAGGTAAGGGAGTAGGATGTGTTAGGAGTGCAAAAGTACCAAGTACTGAATCAGAGTAAAGGAAAGTGTCTTTAAATTCTTCCCCTCTACTCTCATAAGGACACCTCTGCAACTGTTCCAGGATAAGGAGGCCTCCACTTGGAGGCACTTGGGCTAGGGATGCAGCTATGTGTAAGAGCATGGCCGACCAGGGAGGGGGTCTGAATCCTTGAGAAGAACTCCTTTCATAGGCCGCAAAGCACTGGATATGCATCACATCTGGTGTGGGGAGGACAGCACATTCCTCCATGAAGCCTGCCATGCAATTACAATTACAAAAATTGTCAATGATCAGGCCAAAAGATCACTCACTGGTTGTTGGGCAGGAGCTGGACTCCTCAGTGGTAACTTCCAAAAATACTCCATTTTGTTTAACTCCTACCTTTATCTATCTTTACATTGTCAAACAAATTCACTGTCCATCAAGTTTGAAAAGATACACATATACTCACACACAAACATATATCTGTAATATATTTCAAATGTTTTCACAAGGATATAAAAATTGCATCAAAAATATACATTCTCAGGGCACCTGGGTAGCTCAGCTGATTAAGCATCTGACTTCAGCTCCAAGCTCGTGAGTTCAAGCCCCACATCAGACTCTGTGCTGTCAGCTCAGAGCCTGGAGCCTGCTTCAGATTGTGTCTCTGTCTCTCTCTGCCCCTCCCCTGCTTGCAGTCCATCTCTCTCTCTTTCTCTCAAAAATAAATAAACATTAAAAAAAAATTTAATATATACAATCTCACAGCAAACAAAACCTAAAAAAAAGTAGAAGAAATAATAAAGATAACAGCAGAAATTAATTTTAAATTTTTAAAATAATTCAAAGCAAATGTGTAAGATAAACAATCATCAAAGTCAAAAGTTAGTTCTTTGAATACATTCATAATACTAGAATACCCCTAAGACTGGTCAAGGAAGAAAATAAGAAAACATAAACTACTGATATCAGAAATAAAAAGGAAGTTGCATCACAGATCCTATGGACATGAGAAGATAACAGAGACGTGAAAACTAATAACAGATCAAAGAATTAAAACCTTCAGGTCAATAATTTTAACAATTTGGATAAAAGAAAAATTCCTCAAAAATACAATTTATCAAAGCTATCAGAAAAAGAAGGGGAAATCTTAATCGTGTGATATTCATTAACAAAATTGAATCCACTATTTAAACTTTCACACACACACACACACACACAGTACTTAAGCCCAAGTGGTCTTACTGGTGAATTCTTCCTATCATTCAAGGAGCAAAATAACAATTTTGCAAAATTTCTTACAAAAAAATAGAAAATTTATCTTTGTATTATACTTAGAAATAGATTTTCTAATTATTTATAGAGTACCAACAAAATGTTGGTTTAAAATATGAAAAAAATAAAAATGCAGATTTAATATGAAAAATAAAAAAATAAGCATTTAGAGGAAACATCAATCATCACAACTTTGGAGGAAAAGACTTCTTAAAGAAGATACAGAAAGCATTAAAGCACAAGAAAAAAAATTGATGTATCGGAGTACATTAAAATTGATAATTTCTATTCATGAAAAAGCACCATTAAGAGTAGAAAATGATCTATAGACAAAGATACTCACACTACATTTAATGCCACAAGACTTACATTCAAAATACATAAAGAACTTCTACAAGTTACTAAATAAAAGACAAGCTAGCAGAAAAAAATGGCCAAAAGACTTAAACAGCTGTTTCACAAAAAAAGGTATCCACATGGCTTGTAACCAAATGACAAGGTTCCCAATATCATTAGTCATCAAGAAAATGCAAATTAAAATTACAATGAAAAAAACACTAACTGGAAACTAACGAGATAGAATGAGATAACACAAAAAATTAAAAAGAGAAATACTTGGAGATTGTTGAAGATATAGAGCAACAGAACACTGTTCTCTCTTGTACTCTGGAAATACAAGTTGGTACATCTATGGAATACTATTTAGCTGTATCCCAGAAAGCTGGGTATGTACATTTCTTTTGCTGTACAGAAGCTGTTTACTTTGACGTAGTCCCATTTGTTGATTATCTTGTTTCTTGTGTTTTATTTTTTTTATTTTTTTAACATTTATTTATTTTTGAGACAGAGAGAGAGCATGAACAGGGGAGGGTCAGAGAAAGAGGGAGACACAGAATCCGAAACAGGCTCCAGGCTCTGAGCTGTCAGCACAGAGCCTGACGCGGGGCTCAAACCCACGGACTGCGAGATCAGGACCTGAGCCGAAGTCGGACGCTTAACCGACTGAGCCACCCAGGCGCCCCTTGTTTCTTGTGTTTTAGATGTCATATCCAAAAAATCATTAACAAGACCCATGTCAAGTAATTTTGTTCCTGTTTTTTTCTAGGAGTTTTATGCACAGGCAGGGGAATTAATTCATAGCTAAAACTAGGGTAACTCCCAGCCCCTCCCAACCAGAAAGCCTGTTTGGGAAATTGAATGATAGCTAGAGTGGTCCATCACCCTCCTGCCCAGGAAGGGATCTGAGGCACAACCCCACCCACTGTGGAGAATGTCTTGCGGCCCCATTTGACCAGAAGAGCTGACAAAAATACTTTAAAGCAGTGCAGCCCAGTGGCTCTTGAGCAGAGAAAAGGGTGGACAAAGCTGATAGTTTGCAGCGCAAAGCCTGTGGCCCTGTTTGGCCAGGGAACTTAGGGCACAAGTCATTTGACTTAAGAGTTTTACTGGTTTTAGAGCTGCTTCACCCACTGCACCTGTGCAGGGAATCTAATTCATATCTCCACTCATTGCTGAATAAAGCCTTCAGCCTACCTACCTGGGAAACTAACCAGAGCACAGGGGAAGGTATGTGGCTGATTCAACAGCCCTGTACATGGTGGCACTTGAAAAGACAGCAGAGCCTTTAGCCTACCCCACCTGGAGAGCAACATCAATGAACTCACCTGACCAGGGAATTTAGTGCACACCATGCCTGATTCAGGTCCCCAAACAATGAACCATATAGGTTCTGGGTCCTGTGCTGCCGTCTTGTCAGGGCAGGGAAGCTAATTCACAGCTCCATCTACTACTAAAATATAGTACCCAGTCCCAACCATCTAGTAAGTCTGACCAAAGAATCCAGGCAACCACAGAGCCCATGCTATAGCCTCACTTGGGTAGGGCACTAAGCCAGCAGCCCTATCCAACTGCTCTCAGACAGTGGCACCACCTTCCTATTTCCATCCTTAGAGCTCAGACAATTACCTCACCCAAAACTAGACAATAAAATATCAGGTCCTACGTGTCCAAGGACTTTACCAGCAGACACACCCAGAAACCCAGACTGACGTGGCTGGTGAAGAACTGTCTCTGCCAAAGCAAATCTGTAAAGTCTGGAAGAGGAGCCCACTTACTCAAATGTGCATATACAATGTAAGGAATCAAAGATCACAAAAAATCAGGTAAATAGGATGCCACCAAAGGAAACTAATAAAGCTCCAATAACTGACCCTAAAGAAATGGAGATCTATGAATTGTCAGACAAAGAATTCAGGTAATCTTCTAAAGGAAGTTTAATGAACTAAATAAAACACAAACAGACAATTAAATGAAATTTGGAAAATAATGAATGAACAAAATGAGAGTTGGAAAAGGAAACAGCAGCCCTCAAAACAAACAAACAGAAATCCTGAGCTGAAAATGGAATAACTGGGTTGAAGAATTCCGTGGAGAGTTTCAAAAGTAGACTCAACTATGCAGAAGAAAAAAAAATCAATAACCTGAAGAACAGGACATCTGAAATTATCCAGTTAGAAGGGGGGGAAAAATGACTGAAAAAGACTAAAGAAAGCCTATGAGAGGGTCGCCTGGGTGGCTCAGTCAGTTAAGTGTCTGACTTGGCTCAGGTCATGATCTCACGGTTCGTGAGTTTGAGCCCCACGTCGGGCTCTGTGCTGACAGCTCAGAGCCTGGATGGAGCCTGCTTTAGATTCTGTGTCTCCCTCTCTCTCTGCTCCTCCCCCACTCATGTTCTGTCTCTCAAAAATAAATAAACATTAAAAAAATCTTAAAAAAAAAAAGAAAGCCTATGAGAATTATGTGACATGGTGAAAAGAGACAGTACTCATGGGAATTCCAAAAGAAGAAGAGAAAGAGAAACGGACAAAAATGGCTGAAATTTTTCCAAACCTGGGGAGAGAAATGGACATCCAGATAGATCCACATGGCCCAAAGGACCTCAAATAGGTTGAGCCCAAATAGGGCTACACTAAGACACATTATAATTAAATTGTCAAAAGTCAGAGACAAGGTATTTTAAAAGCAGCAAGAGTAGGGGCAACTGGCTGGCTCAGTCACTAGAGCATGCAACTCTTGACCTTAGGGTTGTGAGTTTGAGCCCCACGTTGGGTGTAGAGATTACTTCAAAAAACTAAAATCTTAAAAAAAAAAAAAGTAGCAAGAGTAAAAAGAGAAGTTATACACAAGAGAAGCCCCACAAAACTACCAGCAGATTTTCATATGTAATATCCAGCCCCAATCCATACATTTTGGTAAAACTCATGGCACAAGTGATCACTGAATTTCATTAGACTTTACAGTAAAAACAATTTTGACTCAAGTCAGGTATCAACAATTAATTCTTGCAATTGAGAGAGTGATAAGTAATGGCAGGCTACTGACTTGCTACCCTCTTTCCAACCTGTTACAGCCTCCTCTAGCATAGTGGGATGTATACATTCAGTATCCTCCAAACAGTCAAGGTAGAAAAAGGATGTAATCCACCATTCTCCAATTTAATTCTTTTCACACACAGAATGTACTCATCTCAAATCAGCAATCCTCCACTCAGAGGACATGAGTTCTCACTGAAAATTATCACAATTAAGTAACCATAAGAAGCATTCAAATTCATAAAAAGCAAACTGTGCCTATTCACTCCTTCTCCACAGAAAATATAGGAACAATTAAGGAAAAAATTGTGTCAACTGTCATGCGTATAACATTCTGAGATTTTTGAATCTGGGAAATATAAAGTGTTTTTCACATACCTTCTGAATTTACCCAAGTTCTCCTCTTGGCAAGGCATATTTGTGTTAGATAGGTCATGCTGTATTATTATTCCAAACTAAGAAGTTAATTTAAGGCACTGATAAACTGAAAGAGGCAATCCGCTTGTTCTGACCATTCAAGTATCTTAACCACAAAGTCAAATTAGTGGAGAAAGGGATGCTTTACCCAACATTACGTTATCAACATCACTTTTGGTAAAATGGAGAGTAAGAACGAAACCAAAAGCCTAATTGGTTTGAAACAAGAAGTTTCCAAACAAAGAAACAGAATGTAGACTTTAAAATAAAACTGCTGCTCTAACAAACAGTTGGAACAGAAAATTATATTGTGTCTTCAGTCTTGTGAACATAACATTCAGAACATAATATTGTGAAGCATACATAGCACACAGCAATTATAAAATATGCTCCTGGCCTGATGTGTCTATCCTGATGTAACTCAGCATGCTGTTCACTAGACAACCTCCCCCATCAACTGTGAGCATTTTGAGGCCAGAGGTCCTGTTCATCATTGGATTTTGTGCCCACTATGGAGTAGGCATTCAATATATTTTCTGAATGATGATTACATGAATGAAATGAAATCAATGAGTGACAGACCCTTCCAGGTCAAACTTGAAAAGCCTTTGGTATGAAATTCTATGTAATCTTATCCCAATGAAGATCTCTTTCCACAAGCTAGCTTTGTTTTGCCAGAACTAACTGGCCCAATGGTTCTGCTTAACATTCTCCAATGAGGTTAACAAGACTGATTATGCACATACTAGGCCAATTAATTGTGCCAAATTCTATGGTCAAAGACCGCAACTTCAATTGACAAGTTCAACACAGTTTCATATTTGGAATCATTAAAATCCCCTTCGTTATTAAAACAGGATAGACATTTGTTGTGAAAAAGTGTTTCTCCTTTGGTTCATGAGTCAGGTCCAGGACAAGAGTATGTTAACAAAACAGTATGTTAACAAGTATGGACAAAAAGAGGTCCAAAATGAAGTCACTTATGCTAAGCTCTGTATCACCAAACCCAGACACAACCGAAATATAGTTTTGGCTCTTCCAGAAATGGAATTTTAAATCAGTCAGGGGCACCTGGGTGGCTCAGTCAGTTAAGTATCCAACTCTTGATTACAGCTCAGGTCACGATCTATGGTTTGTGGGATCGAGCCCCAAGTCAGGCTCTGCTCTGACAGCAGGGAGCTTGCTTGGGATTCTCTCTCCCTCTCTCTGCCACCCCCTCAAAATAAATAAATAAACTTAAAAAATAATTTTTAAAAGAGTCAATCAGGAATGGCCTAACTAGCACTAGACAATAGACATGGCTGATAAGACCTCTGCTGTTCCCTAAAGGAAAGTAACTTTGCAATAACCAACCCATTTTTTTTTGCCTTATATAACTTCCTGTCCCTGCTCCCTTCTACCTATAAAGGTTTTTCATTTTGTACAGTTCCTTGGATCTCTTTTCTATCTGCTAGTTTGGGTTCTACTGGTTGTAATCAATTTTTGCTCAAATAAAACTTTAAAAATTTTGAATATGCTTCATTTTATCTCTTAACAGTTCTAGTGTCAGAAGAAAGAACTCAAGGAGACTCTGATGGTCCCCAGGAAAAATGAGCAACAGCCATAGGTACCCATTAAGCCCCTTGAACTTGGCACTTCCTTGCTTCCGCTAGAGGTGGTGGATAAGTCCCTCTCAGTTCCTAGCTCTGTAGCCTTTTCATTGTGAGCTTTCAGACTATATTTGTTTGAGCATTCCTTTTTCTAGAGTGGATCTGGAAACCAGCCAGAGTCACACTATATCCAACTTAAAAACCAAAATGGGACTGAAGTCAGACTGGACCCAAACAAAATTTTTTTTTAAAATAGAACAAGCAGGGGCACCTGGGTGGCTCAGTCGGTTAAGTGTCCAACTTCGGCTCATGTTATGATGTCGCTGTTGGTGAGTTCAAGCCCTGCATTGGGCTCTCTGCTGTCGGGGCAGAACCTACTTCTATCCTCTGTCTCCTTCTCTCTCTGTCTCTGTCTGTCTCTCTCTCAAAAATAAATAAACATTTAAAAAATATAAAGTAAATAAAATAAAATGGGACAAGCAGAGATGCCTGGGTGGCTCATCTGTTTGACCATCTGACTCTTGATTTCGACTCAGGGTAATGGGTGTCAGGCTCAACACTGGGCATGAAGCATGCTTGGGATTCTCTCTCTCCTTCTGCCCCTGTTTCCCTCTGCCCCTCTTCCCTGCTCATGCATTCTCTCTCAAAAATAAATAAATTTTAGGGTTGCCTGGATGGCTCAGTCAGTTGGGCATCCGACTTCGGCTCAGGTCATGATCTCACCATTTGTGAGTTCAAGCCCCATGTCGGGCTCTATGCTGACAACTTGGAGCCTGGAGCCTGCTTTGGATTCTGTATCTCCCTCTCTCTCTTCACATCCCCTGCTTACATTCTGTCTCTCTCTCTCAAAAATAAGTAAACATTAAAAAAAATCTTAAAAATAAATAAATACATAAATAAATAAATAAATTTTTAAAATTATAAATAAATAAATAAAATAGAACAAGCAGGTGAACCCACTGAAGATAGTATTTAATTACAATTGCATAGTTGAGAACTTTTAACCTAAATAAGCTTATCCATCTATGAGATGCCCTAAAGAAAAAGGAGTTTTAACCAAATACCATAAAAAGTAGAGGGAAAATTATTTTTCCTCCTCTAATTTCTGGAGACCAGGATGAGACCCACTGGGACACCCTACTCATTCCAGAGACTGTAGTTGGATCTTGGGTAAACTGGCAGAAACCAGCAAAGTGTGAGAATTCCTACCAAACTAAGCTCTCCCAGATCTGTGGTGCCTGATTGAAAGAGGAAGGTATAATTTCACACAATCCTTTCCTTTCCAAACTCAGATTGGCAGAGAAAAAATATTTGCAAAAATTGGATCATTGAATTATGACTCATTAATTTGCTTTTGGGTACCCACTGGTTGGTAATCCTTCTCTCCCAGGGACAGCTACTGCCTTCTTGTTTGCCTCATTTTGCATCCCAGGAAATGGGCTTAGCAATCATCAGGTTGGGGGCCACAAAAATATGGCCAGACAGAAATGTGTGTTGCACTCCATTTGTGGCTAGACATGGCTGGAAAGAAATGTGAATTGTACTCCATTTACACCTAGGGTCCTATCAACTATTGCCATGTTTGACAGAAATTATCCAAGTCTCTTTTGGTTATCTATGGGAGTGGCTCTTGATCTTGGGAGGGTAATATCTTTGCTCCCCTTAGGGACACCTCCTGTGTCCATGGGGTTGTTCAATACTGCCAGGAATATTTATGATTTGTCCCAGCTGAAACTTGACAAGATATTTGAAAGAATTTCTTTTCTTAAGTAGCTCTACTGTCAGAAGTTTGCCAAATTGGAAGCTGATATTTAGATCCTGATAGGAATTTTTTTTAGGCCTTTTCCCCTAAGTTTAAATGAAACTACATACCCAGAGGGAAAGAAAAACATTCTGAAGGCTTTATGGAAAGATTTACTAAAATATTTGGAAGACACACAGCTCTAAATGTAGAACATAGGAATCTTCTGATTTCCATCTTAGTTAAGATTTTTTCCCCTGATATAAAGATGCAAATTGGAGACAATGTGGTTGGATGGGTGGGTCTGAGTCTTGATATCTTTCTGGTTGCAACACAGTTCTTTGAGGAATTAAAAACAACTGTACTCGTCTTAAGGTTGAGTCTTCCCAAGAACAGAAATGAAGCTCTAGAAACAATCAAAGCCCACTAGCCTTTTTTCCAATCCCAAACCTTTCCTATCTATCCATTTCAAAAGATTTGCAGGTATTATAAAAAAAAAAAAAAAAATACACACACACACACACACACACACACACACACTTAAGGAACAAAAGTCATTCTTGGTAAAACTTGCATTTTGTATCTTTTAAAATGTAAGTATTCTACATGGTGAGCTTTAGAAACCAAAGTACTTCTTATCAGAAGGAGAAAAAAAAGAAAAGGTTACCTTAAAAACTAGGCCTTATAAAAAATCTTAAGTCTCTTCCACAATTATTAGTAAAAAGCTTTAGACATCTGAGCAGATAATCTTAAATTTATTCCATCTACCAGAAACACAATTTGAATCCCAGTGTTCTTTTATAAACTAGTGAGTTTTGCGTTATTATACCCATCTCATGGCTAATTTTTTTTTTAAGTTGTAAGATCTCTGTGTCTGTCTGTATGTTTATGTATGTCTGTGTATGTAGATTGTAGATGTGTGATATTTTCTACCTCCAGACCAATATTTTTCTACCTCCAAATTGCCAAAATTAGTCTTTAAAGAGCTCTATTTAGTAGACTTAAGGGAAATTAACCATTTATATAAATCAAGTATACTCATAAAACTATTGAAACTAACCCAAATGTTTTGTAAATTCACATGATCTAGAATAATCTTCAAGAAATAAAAGTTAAAGTTTATTGACTTAATTAGAACAGGCATGTCTTTGATACTCTATCTGGAAAACCCAAAAGATTCCCCCAAAATTGCTAGAACTGATCCATGAATTCAGCAAAGTCAGAGGATAGAAAATCAATGCACACAAGTCGGTTGCATTCCTATACACCAACAATGAAGCAACAGAAAGAGAAATCAAGGAATCGATCCCATTTACAAATTACACCAAAACCCACAAAATACGTAGAAATAAGCCTAACCAAAGAGGTGATAAAACTATACACTGAAAACTATAGAAAGCTTATGAAAGAAATTGAAGAAGATACAAAAAAATGGAAAAATATTCCATGCTCCTGGATAGGAAGAACAAATATTATTAAAATATCAATACTACCCAAAGCAATCTACATATTCAATGCAATACCTATCAAAATAACACAAGCATTCTTCGCAAAGCTAGAACAAACAATCTTAAAATTTGTATGGAAACAGAAAAGCCCCGAATACCCAAAGCAATCTTGAAAACGAAAACCAAATCTAGAGGTATCTCAATCCCAGACTTCAAGCTCTATTACAAAGCTGTAATCATCAAGACAGTATGGTACTGGCACAAAAACAGACACTCAGATCAGTGAAACAGAAGAGAGAACCCAGAAATGGACCCACAAACATATGGCCAACTAATCTTTGACAAAGCAGGAAAGAATAGCTAATGGAATAAAGACAGTCTCTTCAGCAAGTGGTGCTGGGAAAACTGGACAGCAACATGCAGAAAAAAGAACCTGGACCACTTTCTTACATCATACACAAAAATAAACTCAAAATGGAGGAAAGACCTAAACGTAAGACACGAAGTCATCAAAATCCTTGAGGAGAAAGCAGGCCAAAACCTTTGATCTTGGTTGCAGCAATTTCTTACTCAACATATCTCCGGAGGCAAGGGAAACAAAAGCAAAAATGAACTATTGGGACCTCATCAAAATAAAAAGCTTCTTTACAGCAAAGGAAACAATCAACAAAACGAAAAGGCAACCAACGGAATGAGAGAAGATATTTGCAAACAACATATCAGATAAAGGGTTAGGATCCAAAATCTATAAAGAACTTATCAAACTCAACACCCCAAAAACAAATAATCCAGTGAAGAAATGGGCAAAACACACGAATAGACACTTCTCCAAAGAAGACATCCAGATGGCCAACCGACACATGAAAAAATGCTCCACATCACTCATCATCAGGGAAATACAAATCAAAACCACAATGAGATACCACCTCACACCTGTCATAATGGCTAACATTAACAACGCAGGCAACAACAGATGTTGGTGAGGAGGCGGAGAAAGAGGATCTCTTTTGCACTGCTGGTGGGAATGCAAACTGGGGCAGCCACTCTACAAAACAGTATGGAGGTTCCTCAAAAAATTAAAAATAGAACTACCCTATGACCCAGCAATTTCACTACTAGGTATTTACCCAAGGGATACAGGTATGCTGTTTCAAAGAGGCACATGCACCCCAATGTTAATAGTAGCACTATCAACAATAGCCAAAGTATGGAAAGAGCCCAAATGCCCATCACTGGATGAATGGATAAAGAAGATGTGGTATATATATATACATATATATGTATATATATATATATATATGTATATATATATACACACAATGGAGTATTACTCAGCAATCAGAAAGAATGAAATCTTGCCATTTGCATCCACATGGATGGAACTGGAGGGTATTATGCTAAGGGAAATTAGTCAGAGAAAGACAAATATCATATAACTTCACTCATATGAGGATCTTAAGATACAAAACAGATAAATATAAGGGAAGGGAAACAAAAATAATATAAAAACAAGGAGGGGATAAAACATAAGACACCCTTAAATATGGAGAGCAAACAGAAGGTTGCTGGAGACATTGTGTGCTGGGACATTGTGTGGGAGATGGGCTAAATGGGTAAGAGGCATTAAGGAATCTACTTCTGAAATCATTGTTGCACTATATGGTAACTAACTTGGATGTAAATTAAAAAATAAATTTTAAATAAATAAAAAAGAACAGGCATGCCTTTAGAGTTATCAGCATAAACATAATACTTTTATTCTAACCAGATTTCCTAAAAAGTCAAATAAGTTCATGTTCTCTATTTGTCATGTTATCTCGTTTGTCAGCAAGAAACACAACTTAAGATGATGGTTAGCTGTTTAATGTCTTGTGAAATTTTCATGACTAGTCTAAACCTAATTGTTAAGAACAAGTAAATTAAATAGATGTAAGTAAAAGTTTATAAATGAACTTTTCAACAATAATTATGCTTTATAGTATGTCTACTTAAAAATAGTTTCCAAAGACTTTTTGGTAACTTGAAACCTTACAGTCATACTGAGATAAGTTAAATCATGGATATTTGTTGACTATATAGATCATTTCCAAATAAGATGAAACTGAAAAACAGTCAAATACTGGACCTCCCTAAGACTTTATTTCACTCCTATCACTGCTCCTATCACTGTGTTAATCCAATACCCTATGAAGGCTGCTGGAGATGGTCATTAGGTAAGATTTTAAGAAACTGCTGTAGCTGGCTGACCTGGAAGATGGCGGCGTAGGAGGACGGTGGGCTCACCGGCGTCCTGCTGATCACTTAGATTCCACCTACACCTGCCTAAAGAACCCAGAAAACTGCCAGAGGATTAGCAGAACGGAGTCTCCGGAGCCAAGCGCAGACGAGAGGCCCACGGAAGAGGGTAGGAAGGGCGGCGAGGCGGTGCGCGCTCCACGGACTAGCAGGAGAGAGCCGGGGCAGAGGGGCGTCTCGCTGGCCAAGCAGAGCCCCTGAGTCTGGCTTGCAAAAACGGAGGGGCCGGACGGAGTGTGTTCTGACAGCAAACGCGACTTAGCGTCTGGGAGGTCATAAGTTAACAGCTCTGCTCAGAAAGCGGGAAGGCTGGAGGACAAAGGGAGGGAGAGCTGCTGAGCCCCCGGGCAACAGAGCTCAGTTTGGTGGGAAACAAAGGCGCGCGGAGCGCCATCTCCCCTGCCCATCCCCCAGCCAAAATCCCAAAGGGAACCAGTTCCTGCCAGGGAACTTGCTTGCTCCCCCCAAACACCCAACTCTGTGCTTCTGCGGAGCCAAACCTCCGGCAGCGGATCTGACTCCCTCCCGATGCCACAGGGCCCCTCCTGAAGGTGATCACCTAAGGAGAAGCAAGCTAAGCCTGCCCCTCCTGCCCCCGTGCACCTTGCCTACCCCCCCCCCCAGCTAATACGCCAGATCCCGATCACCACAAGCCTGGCAGTGTGCAAGTAGCCCAGACAGGCCACACCACCCCACAGTGAATCCCGCCCCTAGGAGAGGGGAAGAGAAGGCACACACCAGTCTGACTGTGGCCCCAGCGGTGGGCTGGGGGCAGACATCAGGTCAGACTGCAGCCCCACCCACCAACTCCAGTTATACATCACAGCACAGGGGAAGTGCCCTGCAGGTCCTCACCACTCCAGGGACTATCCAAAATGACCAAACAGAAGAATTCCCCTCAGAAGAATCTCCAGGAAATAACAACAGCTAATGAATTGATCAAAAAGGATTTAAATAATATAACAGAAAGTGAATTTAGAATAATAGTCATAAAATTAATCGCTGGGCTTGAAAACAGTATAGAGGACAGCAGAGAATCTCTTGCTACAGAGATCAAGGGACTAAGGAACAGTCACGAGGAGCTGAAAAGCGCTTTAAACGAAATGCAAAACAAAATGGAAACGACGACAGCTCGGATTGAAGAGGCAGAGGAGAGAATAGGTGAACTAGAAGATAAAGTTATGGAAAAAGAGGAAGCTGAGAGAAAGAGAGATAAAAAAATCCAGGAGTATGAAGGGAAAATTAGAGAACTAAGTGATACACTAAAAAGAAATAATATACGCATAATTGGTATCCCAGAGGAGGAAGAGAGAGGGAAAGGTGCTGAAGGGGTACTTGAAGAAATTATAACTGAGAACTTCCCTGAACTGGGGAAGGAAAAAGGCATTGAAATCCAAGAGGCACAGAGAACTCCCTTCAGACGTAACTTGAATCGATCTTCTGCATGACATATCATAGTGAAACTGGCAAAATACAAGGATAAAGAGAAAATTCTGAAAGCAGCAAGAGATAAACGTGCCCTCACATATAAAGGGAGACCTATAAGACTCGTGACTGATCTCTCTTTTGAAACTTGGCAGGCCAGAAAGGAATGGCACGATATTTTCAGTGTCCTAAACAGGAAAAATATGCAGCCGAGAATCCTTTATCCAGCAAGTCTGTCATTTAGAATAGAAGGAGAGATAAAGGTCTTCCCAAACAAACAAAAACTGAAGGAATTTGTCACCACTAAACCAGCCCTACAAAAGATCCTAAGGGGGATCCTGTGAGACAAAGTACCAGAGACATCACTACAAGCATAAAACATACAGACATCACAATGACTCTAAACCCGTATCTTTCTATAATAACACTGAATGTAAATGGATTAAATGCGCCAACCAAAAGACATAGGGTATCAGAATGGATAAAAAACAAGACCCATCTATTTGCTGTCTACAAGAGACTCATTTTAGATCTGAGGACACCTTTAGATTGAGAGTGAGGGGATGGAGAACTATTTATCATGCTACTGGAAGCCAAAAGAAAGCTGGAGTAGCCATACTTATATCAGACAAACTAGACTTTAAATTAAAGGCTGTAACAAGAGATGAAGAAGGGCATTATATAATAATTACAGGGTCTATCCATCAGGAAGAGCTAACAATTATAAATGTCTATGCGCCGAATACCGGACCCCCAGATATATAAAACAATTACTCATAAACATAAGCAACCTTATTGATAAGAATGTGGTAATTGCAGGGGACTTTAACACCCCACTTACAGAAATGGATAGATCATCTAGACACATGGTCAATAAAGAAACAAGGGCCCTGAATGATACATTGAATCAGATGGACTTGACAGATATAGTTAGAACTCTGCATCCCAAAGCAACAGAATATATTTTCTTCTCGAGTGCACATGGAACATTCTCCAAGATAGATCATATACTGGGTCACAAAACAGCCCTTCATAAATTTACAAGAATTGAAATTATACCATGCATACTTTCAGACCACAATGCTATGAAGCTTGAAATCAACCACAGGAAAAAGTCTGGAAAACCTCCAAAAGCATGGAGGTTAAAGAACACCCTACTAACGAATGAGTGGGTCAACCAGGCAATTAGAGAAGAAATTAAAAAATATATGGAAACAAATGAAAATGAAAATACAACAATCCAAACGCTTTGGGACGCAGCGAAGGCAGTCCTGAGAGGAAAATACATTGCAATCCAGGCCTATCTCAAGAAACAAGAAAAATCCCAAATACAAAATCTAACAGCACACCTAAAAGAAACAGAAGCAGAACAGCAAAGGCAGCCTAAACCCAGCAGAAGAAGAGAAATAATAAAGATCAGAGCAGAAATAAACAATATAGAATCTAAAAAAACGGTAGAGCAGATCAACGAAACCAAGAGTTGGTTTTTTGAAAAAATAAACAAAATTGACAAACCTCTAGCCGGGCTTCTCATAAAGAAAAGGGAGATGACCCAAATAGATAAAATCATGAATGAAAATGGAATTATGACAACCAATCCCTCAGAGATACAAACAATTATCAGGGAATACTATGAAAAATTATATGCCAACAAATTGGACAACCTGGAAGAAATGGACAAATTCCTAAACACCCACACGCTTCCAAAACTCAATCAGGAGGAAATAGAAAGCTTGAACAGACCCATAACCAGCGAAGAAATTGAATCGGTTATCAAAAATCTCCCAACGAATAAGAGTCCAGGATCAGATGGCTTCCCAGGGGAGTTCTACCAGACATTTAAGCAGAGATAATACCTATCCTTCTCAAGCTATTCCAAGAAATAGAAAGGGAAGGAAAACTTCCAGACTCATTCTATGAAGCCAGCATTACTTTGATTCCTAAACCAGACAGAGACCCAGTAAAAAAAGAGAACTACAGGCCAATATCTCTGATGAATATGGACGCAAAAATTCTCAATAAGATACTAGCAAATCGAATTCAACGGCATATAAAAAGAATTATTCACCATGATCAAGTGGGATTCATTCCTGGGATGCAGGGCTGGTTCAACATTCGCAAATCGATCAACGTGATACATCACATTAACAAAAAAAAAGATAAGAACCATATGATCCTGTCAATCAATGCAGAAAAGGCCTTTGACAAAATCCAGCACCCTTTCTTAATAAAAACCCTTGAGAAAGTCGGGATAGAAGGAACATACTTAAACATCATAAAAGCCATTTATGAAAAGCCCACAGATAACATCATCCTCAATGGGGAAAAACTGAGAGCTTTTTCCCTGAGATCAGGAACACGACAGGGATGCCCACTGTCACCGCTGTTGTTTAACATAGTGCTGGAAGTTCTAGCATCAGCAATCAGACAACAAAAGGAAATCAAAGGCATCAAAATTGGCAAAGATGAAGTCAAGCTCTCGCTTTTTGCAGATGACATGATATTATACATGGAAAATCCGATAGACTCCACCAAAAGTCTGCTAGAACTGATACATGAATTCAGCAAAGTTGCAGGATACAAAATCAATGTGCAGAAATCAGTTGCATTCTTATACACTAACAATGAAGCAACAGAAAGACAAATAAAGAAACTGATCCCATTCACAATTGCACCAAGAAGCATAAAATACCTAGGAATAAATCTAACCAAAGATGTAAAAGATCTGTATGCTGAAAACTATAGAAAGCTTATGAAGGTAATTGAAGAAGATATAAAGAAATGGAAAGACATTCCCTGCTCATGGATTGGAAGAATAAATATTGTCAAAATGTCAATACTACCCAAAGCTGTCTACACATTCAATGCAATCCCAATCAAAATTGCACCAGCATTCTTCTCGAAACTAGAACAAGCAATCCTAAAATTCATATGGAACCACAAAAGGCCCCGAATAGCCAAAGTAATTTTGAAGAAGAAGACCAAAGCAGGAGGCATCACAATCCCAGACTTTAGCCTCTACTACAAAGCTGTCATCATCAAGACAGCATGGTATTGGCACAAAAACAGACACATAGACCAATGGAATAGAATAGAAACCCCAGAACTAGACCCACAAAAGTATGGCCAACTAATCTTTGACAAAGCAGGAAAGAATATCCAATGGAAAAAAGACAGTCTCTTTAACAAATGGTGCTGGGAGAACTGGACAGCAACATGCAGAAGGTTGAAACTAGACCACTTTCTCACACCATTCACAAAAATAAACTCAAAATGGATAAAGGACCTGAATGTGAGACAGGAAACCATCAAAACCTTAGAGGAGAAAGCAGGAAAAGACCTCTCTGACCTCAGCTGTAGCAATCTCTTACTCGACACATCCCCAAAGGCAAGGGAATTAAAAGCAAAAGTGAATTACTGGGACCTTATGAAGATAAAAAGCTTCTGCACAGCAAAGGAAACAACCAACAAAACTAAAAGGCAACCAACGGAATGGGAAAAGATATTTGCAAATGACACATCGGACAAAGGGCTGGTATCCAAAATCTATAAAGAGCTCATCAAACTCCACACCCGAAAAACAAATAACCCAGTGAAGAAATGGGCAGAAAACATGAATAGACACTTCTCTAAAGAAGACATCCGGATGGCCAACAGGCACATGAAAAGATGTTCAACATCGCTCCTTATCAGGGAAATACAAATCAAAACCACACTCAGATATCACCTCACGCCAGTCAGAGTGGCCAAAATGAACAAATCAGGAGACTGTAGATGCTGGAGAGGATGTGGAGAAACGGGAACCCTCTTGCACTGTTGGTGGGAATGCAAATTGGTGCAGCCGCTCTGGAAAGCAGTGTGGAGGTTCCTCAGAAAATTAAAAATAGACCTACCCTATGACCCAGCAATAGCACTGCTAGGAATTTATCCAAGGGATACAGGAGTACTGATGCATAGGGGCACTTGTACCCCAATGTTTATAGCAGCACTCTCAACAATAGCCAAATTATGGAAAGAGCCTAAATGTCCATCAACTGATGAATGGATAAAGAAATTTGGTTTATATACACAATGGAATACTATGTGGCAATGAGAAAGAATGAAATATGGCCTTTTGTAGCAACGTGGATGGAACTGGAGAGTGTGATGTTAAGTGAAATAAGTCATACAGAGAAAGACAGATACCATATGGTTTCACTCTTATGTGGATCCTAAGAAACTTAACAGAAACCCATGGGGGAAGGGAAGGAAAAAAAAAAAAAAAAAAGAGGTTAGAGTGGGAGAGAGCCAAAACATAAGAGACTGTTAAAAACTGAGAACAAACTGAGGGTTGATGGGGGGTGGGAGGGAGGGGAGGGTGGGTGATGGGTATTGAGGAGGGCACCTTTTGGGATGAGCACTGGGTGTTGTATGGAAACCAATTTGACAATAAATTTCATATATTAAAAAATAAAAATAAAATAAATAAAATAAATAAAAATTAAAATTAAAAAAAAAAAGAAATTGCTGTAGGTCAGAAACCAAAGAGATGTGACAAAATCAATGCAAAAGCTATCTTCAATATCTGTTATTTTCTAATTTTACATGGACCTTTTAAATATCCAATCTCCTAAAAATGTGACAGTGCAACAACTTTAGAGTTTAACGTTATGTTAAAATCTCAATAAAATAGGTCACATAAGGAAAGACAAACACTGTATGATATCACTTACATGTGCAATCTCAAAAACCACCACCACCACAACAACAAATCATCATAGACAAAGAGATTGAATTTATGGTTTCCATAGACACATGGGTGTGGGGGAATTGGGTGAAGGTGGTCAAAAGGTACAAACTTCTAGTTACAAAATAAATA
The DNA here is from genome assembly GCF_023721935.1 of Panthera uncia. Classification (NCBI taxonomy): domain Eukaryota; kingdom Metazoa; phylum Chordata; class Mammalia; order Carnivora; family Felidae; genus Panthera; species Panthera uncia. The sequence goes on along the minus strand of NW_026057586.1, from coordinate 50,721,028 downwards.
AGCATTGCAGTGCCTGGGTGGCTCAGTCAGTTAAGTATCCAACTTAGGTTCGGTCATGAGCCCCAGATCGGGCTCTCTGTTGTCAGAGCAGAGCCCACTTCGGATCCTGTCCCTGTCTCTCTCTGCCCCTTCACCTGTGCATGCTCTCTCTCTCTCTCTCTCTCTCTCTCTCTTTCTCTCTCTCAAAAATAAACATTAAAATTTTTTTAAATAAATAAATAAATAAATAAGTATTGGGGATGAAAAGTTCAACATGATGACTGTAGTTAACAATGCTGTATCATATATTTAAAAGTTGCTAACAAAGTAGATCCTGGGGCACCTGAGTGGCTCAGTCAGTTAAGCGCCCCACTTCAGCTCAGGTCACGATCTCATGGTTTGTGGGTTCTAGCCCCGCACCGGCCTCTGTGCTGACAGCTCCAAGCCTGGAGCATGCTTCGGATTCTGTCTCCCCCTCTCTTTGCCCCCCACCTCATGCTCTGTCGCTCTCTGTCTCTCAAAAATAAAGGTTAAAAAAAAATTTAATAAATAAAATTTTAAAAAAAGAAAGTAGATCGTAAAAATTCTCAACACAAGGGGGAAAAGTGTAACTATATGAGGTAATGGATGTTAATTAAATTTACTGTTGTAATTATTTTGCAGTATATACATGTGTCAAGTCATTATGATGTACTCCTTAAACTTATACAATCAATTATATCTCAATAAAACTGGAAGGAAAATAAATAAATACTTCTGGTTTGGCTCTGCCTGATTCAGATCAATTTTTGCTCAAATAAACTCTTTAAAAAAATTTTTTTCAACGTTAACTCATTTTCCATTGTCTTATTTTACAGGATTTTCAAGGAGCAGCTAGCAATTTTTTCAGAAGTGCCAATTCTGTGGCTAACCTGTCATTTTTTAAGAGCACATTACATAATAAAAGTGAAAATATTTAACATTTAAGACTATCGGATTCATTTTAAAAGAAAAATGGCAACTATAACCACAGTTAAACGGGGAAGTAGATTCCAAGTCAGTTCATCTCAAGGGCTCTGCAATTACTGAGACAATTATTATCATCTATGGAACATCAGTTCAAAGACGCCCCCTACCAGCTTGATGATTGCTTTTCAGATCAAGTGCCAATTTGAAATGTGTAACAGGACAGTTCCTTTCCTAAATGGTAATGCTCCATATTTTACTCTTGTAATCCAAGCTGCTTTTAGGAATCCTGAATTCAATATGATGGAAAAATAGAACAAATAGAACCAACTCTTTCTAAACTTTATACTGAAATATAAACTCACATACAAGTAAATACACTGGTCATCAGTATAAACTTCAAAGAATTTTCACAAACTATCTAGCACCCCAAATCAAGAAACAGATTATCAGCACCCCCAGGAATGCCATCCTCTGTTCTCTTCTAAGAATCAGTCCTAACAAGGGTAGTCCTTGTCATCCCAACCTGTAACATTTAGGTGTGTTTTGTCTGATCTGTACTCTATGCAACTGAGTCATCCATATTATAGTTTTTTGCAATAAATTACTCGTTTTCTTTGTTGTATAATATCCTAGTGGATGAATACAACACAAATTTATCAAAATTTATCATGTATCTATTGTTGATGGGCATTGGGGTATCTTCCAATTTGGGGCTATAATAGTGTGGATGTGAATCTAATACATATCTTTTGGTGAACATATTGACACACTTCTACTGGGTATATAACTAAATATAAAAATACTTATGAAAATATCTTCCACTTTTGTAGGTAATGCCAGTTTTCAAAATGGTTGTACCAATTTTTATTCCCACTGTGGCACATGACAGCTCCCCATTATATCACTTACTTCATATATATAAATGATCAACATACATGTATATCTCCTTATGTGGTTGATACAAGGCTGAAGGGAATTATGGGAAGACATTGTCAAACACAGGCAAAGTATAAAAATTAGTCTGTTTAGGGGCGCCTGGGTGGCTCAGTCGGTTAAGCCTCGAACTTCGGCTGAGGTCATGATCTCGCAGTTCACGAGTCCGAGCCCCATGACAGGCTCTGTGCTGACAGCTCAGAGTCTAAAGCCTGCTTCAGATTCTGTGTCTGCCTCTCTCCCTGCCCCTCCTCTGCTCGCACTCTCTCCCTCTCTCTCAAAAATAAAAAAAAAAAAAACATTTTTAAAAAAAACTGTTTATATGAAGTAAAACAATCATCAGCACATAGAAGACCACACAGGATGGAACACAGTGAAGTTATAGGTGCAAGGAGGGAAAAGGCAGGTTTTTGTAGCCATGAGGCTCCAACAAAGCCTCCAGTGGCCAATGATACAACTTGAATTTCTTCCAAGAATTTCACCCATCTATGTCACCTTCAGGGATCTTTATGTATTCCTGGATCACAACTATTCTGGAAGCTCTAACTAAATATCTGTCTCTTCACGTTGGCCAGGCAACTTGAAATAATCTGACTCCCTTGGGGCGCCTGGGTGGCTCAGTCGGTTAGGCGTCCGACTTCGACTCAGGTCACAATCTCGCGGTCCCTGAGTTCAAGCCCCGCATCGGGCTCTGGGCTTATGGCTCGGAGCCTGGAGCCTGCTTCCGATTCTGTGTCTCCCTCTCTCTCTGACCCTCCCCCGTTCATGCTCTGTCTCTCTCTGTCTCAAAAATAAATAAACGTTAAAATTAAAAAAAAAAAAAGAAAAGAAAAGAAATAATCTGACTCCCAATACATTCCTGAGTGTTTATTTTTATTGTAAATTTTTTTTTAATGTTTACTTATTTTTGAGAGAGGGAGAGACAGAGTGCAAACTGGGGAGGGACAGAGAGAGAGAGGGAGACACAGAATCCGAAACAGGCTCCGGGCTCCGAGCTGTACGCACAGAGCCCAACGCGGGGCTCGAACTCATGAACCGTCAGATCATGACCTGAGCCAAAGTCGGACACTCAACTGACTGAGCGATTCAGGAGCCCCTGTTTATTTTTATTGTAAGAGTGGAAAAAAATCAAGTCAACCCCCAATAAACTATATTCCTAGCAAAAAGGCCACTTGAGATATTTTGTTACTCTTCTCCAATAAACTGTAAACTCCTCAAGTATAGCATATGCACATCATCTTTTATCCCAAATACTAATGACTGCGTGGAACACCATAGGTATTCCACAAATGCTTTCTAAATTGAATTGGGTAAAGCAATTACTATTATTCCCACTTTACAGATGAGCATGGTGCCAGACACACAGTAAGCCCCCAATTACGGTAGCTTCAACTAAATCTTATTCCACAGCAATGCCAGAACCATGCTGGAAATCACTTTATTTGTATGATCCCAATGAATAAAATTAGGAAAGGAGATTTCACTTCAATATAAAGAAAGTATTTCTAATACTCTATTATTTACTTCAGGAGTTACTGCTAATAAAAGTGCCACTTATGGAATATTTAGTATACTTACTCCACAGAAGTTATTTACTTAACAGTACAGTTGTTGAGTATACAGGGAAAAGCAGAAACACTCCTAGTTTGAATGTTCATCGAAGTGGTAGCAAGTGTATAATCACAAAAATAAATGTAAAATCGTAACTGCTTTAGAGGTACATGGTTTATGATCTACCAGAGAGATGAGGAGGCTTAATGTAAACTATCACTTTCCCTAAGAAAGTGGTATTCAAGGTGACATCTAATGGCTGGTTAAGAGTTAACAAGAAGATTTTAAAAGGGCTTTGTTCTAAGCAAAGGCCCCTAATCAAAGGGAAGAGTGATGTGTTTTTGAAATTACAAGAAGGCCAGCATGGAACGGAAAAACTAAGAAGAGAACAGATGGACACTACATTGACCAGCTCACAAAGGGTCTTATGGACCTTATTAAGGATTTAGATCTTTATCCTAATATTATTAGGTAAGGATTTATTCAGTGTAACATTCTGACTTTCTCTAGCAATTTTTGGCAAGCTGCAATGGACACAAAAAGATAGTAAAATGAGCTGAGGAATTTTAAGAATCTGATGAGGACTTCATTGTAATGGCTAGCCATGGGATTAGGGCCACTAGGGAAATAAATTAAGTCTGAAGGAGCAGGTAAATGACACAAATAAATGGAAAAATGTACCATGACCATGGATTAGAAGAATGAATATTGGTAAAATGTCCATACTACCCAAAGCAATCTATGGATTCAGTGCAATATTTATCAAAATACCAATAGCATTTTTCATGAAACTAGCACAAATAATCCTAAAATTTGTGTGGAACCACAAAAGACCCCAACCAGCCAAGGCAATCTTAAAAAAAGATGAACAAAGTTAGAGGTATCACACTCTCAGATTTCAAACTATACTATAAGGCTAAAGTAATGAAAACAAAAAAGTGCTTAAGATATTGATCAGACCTTCTCAAATCAAGTGTTAGCTAGTCAATTAACAAGGCAAATAACCCACCCTATAAAAATAAATTTTAATGTTAACATTAAAAAAGACTGTGGCTATAGTTTGGGGAGCTTTGTTTCCTATATTCAACTTCTTATTTAAGGTCATAGTTATCCAAGATCAGCAAGTTATTTGTTTTTGGTCATGGGCAGGATGCAAATATTTTTTAAATATTTAAATAACTTTAAAAAATTATACGGATTAAAATATACAATCCTCAAGTGACCTAAAGAAAGTCCACAAAGTATACTTGATGAAGAACTCTACCTCTTACACACTGCAGGCTGCAACAACTTTTAGCTCAAAGGAATCTTGATATTTTTCCAAAATGTATTGCAACATTATTAAGAATGAGCAAAGAGATGAACATGAAAAACTCATGTGAAATCAGGCCATTTTAATATCATCAGTTGGAGAAGTGAAAATTAATGAGATTCTTTTAAAATATGAAATGATAAGAAATTCCTAGAAAATAATCGTGTATACATATGCTTTCTAGACCAGATAGAAAGGATAGGTCTACGTAAATCCAAAACACAAGCCTTTCATAAAATATAAACGTACTCAGGCTACCAAGTAAATGATCATCTGCCACCTGACTTAAAAACTGTAAAGTGACATATTCTAAAGCACATCCTGGAAACTGCTCAAAATGCAGGAAGTGTCTGCTTCCAGCCCGGCACATTTGTTCTGTAGCTTCAACTCCAAGCATCCCATATTTCCTCCGAGGCCATGGCTTATAAATCAGATGAGATTGGTCATCTTGCAACAAAATGGATTTCTAAAATGTGATTTTGAAGAGATTGGAAAGTGTAATACAACAGGTTTTTCAGTCTTCGGTGCTGAGAAATGGTTGTTTTATTGACGGATCTACTGAGAATATGATATTACTCCAGAAAGATGTAGGCCTGTAACATTTCCAGGAGCCATATCATTAGATGTTTTATTCCAGGGACTAAATAGTCAGGTACCAATTATGTGCTTTCCTCCAAAAGATAAAATAATAATGATTTGAGGGCTCCAGTCTGTGTTTATTTCTGAGTTAATCATGATATTTCAATAAATCCACAAAGGAAAGCCTTAATGATGAGTTCCAATGAAATTTAAATATTCTAATATAGGTAGATGGTTAATTATAATATAGATGTATAGTTCCCACTTTAAATGTCACTATTGCTAAAAAGAAAAATCCAAACAAATGCATTACAAAGTGGTTCTATATTTGCATTCATAGAAGCATAATGTATTTCTAGCCTTCACATCGACATACACAAAATAAGGAAGTTTTAGAGTCAATACCCTGCTAAATTAATTCATTGCTGCCTTTCCAGCTATCCAAGCACTAGATGGCCTTTCGCCTTTTCCTCCCACAGCAGTTCAGAAAATACCCATTCTCCCCATCTCCCCTCACCCCTAGCTTGCATTTAATGACTAAAATTCATGCAAACTGGCTGCTCTTACAAGCACATAAGGAGATGGCAAAATCTGGAACCAGGTGGATGACAGCCAGTTAATTGGATCTTTCTTCTCCAAACACCAGGGGACAGCTGGTTTGCATTGTTGTTCTAATGAGCTACGCTGAAATTGAAGCCGGTCACATTAGCTGGAGCTCTTTTGGTGCTATGTACAGTCTTGGAAATCACCCTTATCATGGCCAGAAGCTTTTATGGTGAAAAGAATAAAGTTTCCTTTGAAAAATGCAATCCAGTATTAAGGGAAGGCAGCAGTGTTTCGTGGTTGCCCCATTTTAGTCCTCACGTTTCTAAATGATCATTTCTTCTGCCACATATTCACTCATGGGCATATATATCTGATATGAATGTGTGTGTCTGCATACCACATGCATACACACTTCACCGGATACTCCTGTGGGAGACGCGGCAGCATGAGTTCAACGGAGACAGAATGAGTTTAAGCTTGTAGGCTTGGTAACCAGAGCCAAAGGCCAAAAGCCATTTTAAAAATAAGAATAAAGCACAACAATGGAGTAGCTTTGTAAACCTTACTCTTTCGGGGGCAGGCCCATGCAGTGTTAACACCTTTCTTAAATAAGAGTGAAAGAAAAGAAGGGAAAATTACTTGGAATATTCCCATTTTAAATGTACGTTCTAGAAAATGTTAGTAAATTGATAAAAATTCAGAATCATAGGATTCTCCCCTCCCAAAAATCAAGTCTCTGAGGTCACTCACTGGTTGCATACATAGGTAAAGGCCTGTGTTGTGAGGCCAAGATGCTAAAGTGTAATTGGGTCTCTGTTTTCATTTCAATTTTTCAGAAAGACATGAGATGTCTTTTTTTTTTTCAATGTGAAGTATTAAGATGGTTCCAAAGTGGCATCAAAATATAAAAGATTTAATAAAATACTTAAGCTTTGAAGGATTTTCTTTTTCCTTCAGGACAGTCAGAAGGCACACAAAGAATGATGGTTAGGCAAATCTATAAAAATATTGGTGAAATTGAAAGGTTTCCTGGCAATAAATTTTATGGTTCTCTGGCTCTCATTTTTCCAAATTTCCTTTGATTTTCTCTTTTACTCTAAAATTTAAGATCTTTACATTTTCACTTAGCTATCTAGAGGAATGAGGTGTTACTCAGCATTAAAATGCGTCACACTGCAACCATCCCCTTATAAGAGACTCATCTAAATGATAATGAGCATGAAAAATTGATTATCTCCTAGGTTGAACTGGTCTTTGTGTTTTTCATCTGGCAAATCTAAGACTGCTAGAACAGATCTCAAAACATAAACATGCCAGCAGTGCAATTAATAGAATAGTTACAGGCAAATCTACAGGATGTTACCTATTTTAGGCAAACAGCTTCTCAAATAATAGTGATTCATATCATAATTTCAACAGAAAAGGGCTAATGTGAATTTTTAACTTCCTATTTAAACTTGTATGTGGACTGTTTCCTTAAAATCCTCTAATCCAAGGCAAAAGATAGATCACAGAGTTTTCAGGCATACCAAAATATGAATTACAATGACCTAACCCTCTAATAAATAAATAACCTGACAAAGACATTTGATGAGAAAAGCAGTTCTTGTATGAGACTATATGCTGGGGCTTTCTGGATCTTTATCATCTTCCAATTTTCTATCCTCAATTTTTTATATTCTCCCCTTTAAAATATGTATCCTCTCCAAGGTTTCAAGTTTCTTCTCTCTATGACATTTCCCAAGCTATGGTTCTAACCTTAATCTTTGTAAAGATCTACAGGTCCAAGTGCCCACAGGAAGTCTACATCTGTATCATATACTCCCAAAACACATTCTGATTCAGCATTCACAAACCACCTCATTCTCCTGATTTCTCCATTTCTATGAATGGTGACCATTCATTCTGTATTACCCTGCGGTTTTCTCTATCATAACATATTCTGCTATTTGTGATTTTCTGCCTATTTTCAAGGGCACCCCTGGAGTGTGAGATCTTCAAGGTAAGGAATCTTTTGTTTTGTGTGTATATCCCCAGAAATTATTTTCTACATTCCTAAATATTGTTATTTAATAATGTTGAATAAATTGTCCTATAGCAAGCACTTGATTCATATGTACCACATAGCTATCACACTCAAGTTTGAAAATGAATATGAACATTCATATTGATATAATTATTAAAATATGAATACCAACTGGTAACATTTGAATATGGATTGAATGTTTGATAATAGTATTATATTACGGTTAACTTTTCTAAATTTTATTATTGTTATATGTTAGAATGTTATGTGATTGTGTGTTAGAATGTCCTTGCTCTTAGGAACTATGCGAACGTATTTAAGACTGAAATATTAGGACACCTTGAACTCACATGTTAGTTGTCATTATTGTTGACATTAGAAATGACTTTGTTTTTAAAATAAAACTATTAAATAATGTGCTAAATTCAGATTTTGTAGGATGGAGTCCTGTATTAAACCAAGACAGTTTTGGAATCTAATTAAATGTTCTTACTCCTAAAGGAGTTCTGTCATACCTAATCTCATATAATTCTAACATAATAAACACTTGACATCCCCAAACCAAAAATAGGATTCCAGAGGGTGTTTGAGTAGTTAGATGCAATAATGAACCAAAGCCTGCTTACATAGTCTATACTATACATGATATATTTTTATTAAATATGTGCCTGATTTGCCTGCCAGGACTTTTGTCAAATGTGTTAAGAAACGTTAAAACCTGTAAGTTGATAGATTCAACTTCAAAAAATTGTGACCTGGACCTGAAAATTCTACTGAAGGTAAAAAAATAAATCTACAGGCACTACAACTTTGCACCTTCAAATGAGTTTCAGATATTCTCCCTTCAAATTCCTACCACATTTCACCTGAGAACTTGGGGAGAGATATATATCTTGGGCTTTCATTTGTTCCAGGAAAGGGAGAGAAAAAGACACTGAAACACAGAGAAAAAAAGAAAGAAAGAAACAAAGAGAGACAGAGAAAGAATATGAATCTTCCAAATGATTATTTTTCATTGATTTTCATGCCCATCCCACCCCCTATGGCCAACATTCAAAGAGTTCTAGGACTGAAAAGAACCTTAATAATCACTCACCCAGGGGTGCCTGAGTGGTTCAGTCAGTAAGCACGGGACTCTTGATTATGGCTCAGGTCATGTTCTCACAGTTCATGAGTTTGAGCCCAAGTTGGGCTCTGTGTTGACAGTGCAGAGCCTACTTAGGATTCTCTCTCCCTCTGTCTCTGACCCTCCCCCTTTCACATACTCTCTCTCAAAAATAAATATATAAACATTCTTTTTTAATGATCACTCACCCAGAGGTGTTTCAAACTGTGTCCCAGAAATCCCTAGAATTCTTTGGCAACCCTTGAGGGTCATTTTGGAAATCAAAGGATAACTTGACCACTGCTTCCACCAGACCCACCCTACTATTATCTGCTTTACCTAGTGGGGCTCTGGGTAATATCTCATTTGAAAAACTAGGTTCAGTCCCACCACCATGCAGCTGACAAAACAGAACAGAAAAGTTAAGTGACTTCTCAAGTCCACACAGTGTTAGACCATGATTAGAACCCAGCCAGCAAACCCTCACATTTCCATTGCCATTTCCACAGCATCTACATGACCTAAAAAGTTTATTCAAATGAATACCCCTGTGTCTCAGCCCAGGAGGTGCCAATTCAATGGGTCTGGGCTAGGGCCTGGGAATCTGTATTTTAGCTGATGTCCCAGGTGATTCTGATTCAGCCAGTCCACAGACCAGCATTTGGGAACCACTGCTACCTCTACTCACAAGAAATACAATTTATATTTAATCAATGCTAAGCACAGGGCTCAGCAACCTGCCTCTCAGGATCCTGTATATGTATTTGCTCCCTAGGGACAGCTCTCAGAGGCTGGGGAAACAGCATGTTCACCTTGGCCTTGGCCCTAAGGCCTCTTCCAGATGGCTCCTAAATGAGCTAGAGGAATCAGCAGGAGCTTTTCAAAAACTTATATACCTACCCATGTGGTCTAAACAAAATGAGTGTTTAAGAAGTCAGAAAAAAACCTGATTGGGCATAGGAGACAAATGAAGAATTGCACCAACTGTCTCCCTCTGCTCCCCACTCTCTCAACATGAGCCCCATGGCAGAAACTCTCAGGCAGATATGTAGCTGACCATGCATGCAAGGTGGACATCATGCGTTGGCAATGCTAAATCAACAACATGGTCCCTGTTGGGAAGAGAGAGGAAAAAACTAGAAAAAATGCCAACAAAAGCAGCCCCACCTCTTGAAAGAAGCTTTAGTTCTTTTAGTGTGGATTTTCCACTCATAAACATTACTATCAGTCACAAACAGCATGGTCTACTCTCATTCTTGGGAGAAGACTGCTCTTCCCAGCCTCTTTATAATTAGAGTTGGGTGACTAGCTCTGTCCAATGAACTCTACACAGAGGTACCATGCATCCCTTCTGGGCAAAGGCAGTGAAAAGCTCCTGCACAATCCTCCAGGTCTGTCTTCTCCTATTACCATGGACTGGAATCCAGCTGTTAATATTCAGAAAGAAGCAGAGGGATCCCTCAATCACTGCTTGAAACAGAGCTACCCTACAGAGCATGAGGGTCTGCAATATACTACACAAGATCAAGAAATAATTCTTGGGGCACCTGGGTGGCTCAGTCAGTTAAGCATCCAAATCTTGATTTCAGCTCAGGTCATGATCTCACAGTTTGTGGGTTTGAGCCCCATGTCGGGCACTGCACCGACAGTGCAGAGACTATTTGAGCTCTCCTCTCTCTCTACCCCTCTTCTGCTAGTGCTTGCTCTCTCACTCTAGCTCTCTCTCTCAAAATAAATAAAAAAAAAAGAATTCTTCACTATCTTGAGCCACTGGGATTGCAATGTTAACTTGTTACCTAAGCATTATTTACCCTGTCCTGACTCATCTCTTCCTATCCCCACACCTACCACTCCCCACTTCTATCTATCAGAAAAGGGATTGCTCCTACCCATGCATCACCTAAATCAGAAACAGAGGCTTTGTTCTCATTGGTTAGATTCCCCACAAAATCCTTTTTAAAAAGTGAAGTCCAAAGTATTGTTGGATCACCTGTTTTATGATGTTATCTACCAAGACATAGTTGAAAAATTAAAACCAAACACTTGTTTTAACTTAATCTATAGGTAAAAAAAAAAAAAAATAGAATGTAAAAGAGACAGAGGTCCCTATGAAGTCCCAACATCATGATTCTTGATTCAGGGTCAAAAGCAAGAGTGTCTAAAAAAAAATGGCTAGTTCAAACACCAGAGTAGATGCTCAAGCCTGGCTCCAGATCAGCCCAGGTCCCCAGGTGACTAGGTCCAGTCAAAAATCTTAATTTCATAGCAAATGCAGATACAGGATGAAGACAATATCAGCAAAGTCTCTCTCTTCACAGTGATGATTAACAGAATTGCCACTGCTTCTCTGCACAAAGGTAAGCCCCCAGACTCATGCCACCTTAGAAGTGGCCGTTACAAGACTCAGAAAATAGGTGTTAAATATGTTGACCTCTTATAAAGATATCTATACCAACAAGATGACCTTCTGCACTTCAACCAGCCCTGGTGAGCAGGCGGATGATGTCCCTGTCAATGTGTAATCATCTAAGGGAAGAAACCATGGTTCGTACAAGCACGAAAAAAATACTGAAGCAGGGTTTCAAGCTCCCCAGCATAACTGTGACCTAACAAAAACAACAAAAGCGTCAGTCGCACATAAAGATGACCTAAGGAGCAGGGACAAAGGACCTTGGTCAAGAAAGGCTTGCCAGCAGCTGCAAGTCTCAATGGACAGAAATCACATCAGGTTTTTAGCCACTCACAGATAACATCGATGCTAACTATGACTCTGAAATACTGCAGAGTGTTGATGGGGAACAGACCAGGAATTGGTTTGTCCTGTGCTGCACTGTGATCGGCATCAGCAAAATAGATTCCCAAATACTAACCAAAACACAACTACATGGGAAAGAAGGCAGCAACTCAGAGCCCAGAGTGGGAGCCCAGGCATCACTAGTGGGGCTCCAGGTCTCACATCAAACCGGGAGAGCGGATGACATGGTGGGAAAGTACATTCTCAGATGACAAGGAGTCCAATCTTCCAAAATTAAGGCTTTGGCCCTAAATCTAGGGCCAGCCACAGTTCCTACTCCAGAAACATCCCTCTAATTTCTTCTATTCATGGTAACCTCAAAGTTTAAAACAAGAACTGTAATCTCAAATACCCCTAAGCAAACACATAAATACACAGGGAAACTCTGGGGTCCACTTCTAAAATTGGGGATCCAATGTCCTATGACCAGAGCTCAATGACACTTTGTACTATTTTTCATTATTTTAAGATTTTTCTGCATATAACTCTACCCACGGTTAAATATGCACAATAAATCTGCTCTGATTTCTGCTAAGTCATGATGAAATTCAAATCTAAACCTCATGCTGATGGATCATGTATTACTGGAGACTTCTCATTTCAAAGCCCCTTTCCAGGCCAACTCTGAAAACATTGTTTTAGTCAAATAATTATTTAAATGTGTGCTCATAGGAAATATTATCAAATTATAGTAAATGAACAAATGCAATTAAATAAAACTATGGCTCCTCATGAGCATATAATGATCTGAGATGTTTGGCCCCAGGAAATGTAGATAGAGTGGACATTAATCTTTGTCCACTGACTAGGTGTGCAAAATAATCAATTTTTTAATAAATTAACTTAATTTCTGGCTCATTCCCCATCCCACAGCTTGGGAAGGGACACCGCCCTCTTCAGGGTCATGTTGAGGTCATCTGCCTTGATAAATTTCTGTTTAGGTACCCACTGTCCTGGATCACATAGTTTTCTTCAGATCCAGAAACTTCTTGTGGCTTCTGTTGCTCTGTCTGGGGGTAGAGAGATATGTGTAAGGCTGGAACCCCTAAGCCTGAGGTCAGGCCTTCCCCTATGCATGCACCATGTAGCCATTCTCTTTGGGATCTTGCTGCCTCACCAGTTACTACCATGAAAATGGGCCTGAGTCCTCACTGCTTCTCTCTCACAGCTGAGAGAATCATGCCTTCAGTCTAGTAGAAGACCATATATCCTTCCTTCTTCTTTCAATCCAGTCTGATTCTTCCTCTAAACCTTCTCTTCTATTACCTTTGCAAACCATCTCATCCTCTTACGGACTTGGATTTTTAACAATAAACATGATGATGGATCACAGGCTGTTTCTGTGTTTAGTGATCCAACTCAAAAACAAAATATCTTAACTTTTAGTTAAAAGAACAAACTCAAACACACAGAGTATTCTCTAATCTGTTGTGGTATATTTCAATAAACACTAAAGTATTTTTAGCATCTGCTCACAGAGCACAAAGGAAAAGAGTAAAATATCAGTAAATTAGAAAAAATTGAACTTTGAATAACTACACTGCACAGCCTATTTGATTGCCTTCTTTTCACCAATTAGTGTCACTCAATTAAATCAGATGAATTTTCACTTAGTCCACTGGATTCAAGACTCATTAAAGCAACTGAACAACTTCCATTGAGTTTTTTTTTTCTTCTACTCATACACACCCCATCAGATTGGCTCACAGCCCCACTAAGAGGCTGCTGGCAGCTCCAAATAAATGATATTGAAGTTACTCTCATATTTCTGTTAATTCAGCCTAGTTTTCTTTGGCTTAAAGATGGTATCTCTAAGTGTTCATAAATATGCATGTAAGAGAACTTGTAAAACTTAGATTTTTTTTTCTTTTTGGCCTTCCAGGAATTTTGAAGTCACAGGTCTCTAGGCTAAGAAGAAATACCAGTAGTCAATCAGCACATCAAATTTGCTAGGACTAAAAGAATTATAAAAGCAAACAACAATGACACACCTATCACCTACCAGCTATGAAATTGGCAATTTTGAAGCACTTATAGAAGTGTTAGGAAGACTGAAGGGAACAAGGAGGGACACTCTCACACACTGTTGGTGGAGGAACAACCTTTCTGGAGGACCAGTTACCTGTATCAGTTAAGGAGGCACTAGGTGCTATAATGGATAAACCCCTATTGTCAGTGGCTACACATAATGAGTAGTTCTTACCTAAAGTCTGAAAAGGGTAATCCTCATTGGTGGTAGGGGTCTCTCATCCTCTCACTGATAGAGAGGATGACAGAGCCTGATCGACACAGACTCCACCATCATCAGTTGGCTTCCAGGGTCACTCAGGCATCAACACTTGGCTGAAAATGGGAGGAAAGGTGAAGCCATAGAGAAGGCCCACCGGAAGGTAACACACATTAGTTCTGCTCAGTCTCTGGATGAGAATCAGGCACATGGGCCCCTGAGATGCAATAGGAGCTGGGAACAGCTGTTCCTCAGCAACGAATCTCCACTATGGATGCAGGGCATGAGATTATCTCTGACAAGAAAGCTAAATAAACATAGAAATACATAAACTGTGTATTTATACAGTATATAAATACACAGTTTTTATATACACATACACACACATATATACACATAATGTTTTAAAAGTCATATTCTTTGACCAAGCAATTCTATTTTTCAAATTTTATCTAAGGTAAATAAATGGATACATGCATAAAGATATTCACTGAGGGTCACCTGGATGGTACAGTCAGGTTGGTAGAGCATGTGACTCTTGATCTCAGGGTTGTAAGCTCAAGCCCCACATTAGGTGTAGAGATTTCCTGAAAATATAATTAAAAAAAAAAAAAGTGGGGCACCTGGGTGGCTCAGTCAGTTGAGCGTCTGACTCTGGCTCAGGTCATGATCTCACGGTTCGTGAGTTCGAGCCCCACATCGGGCTCTGTGCTGACAGCTCAGAGCCTGGAGCCTGCTTCAGATTCTGTGTCTCCTTCTGTCTCTGACCCTCCCCCTATTCATGCTCTGTCTCTGTCTCAAAAATAAATAAACGTTAAAAAAAATTTTTTAAATAAATAAATAATAAAAATAAAAATAAAAAAAGATGTTCACTGACATTTTGCTTATAATAGCAAAAAAAAATTAGAAACAACTTAAAAAATATTTTTAGGTAAATTAGGTTAAATAAATTCTGGCCCATTTGTTTAATTAAAAACTGTTCACAAATCAAAAATGATGTTATACATGTTTACTTATTGATTGATATGGAATTTACAAACCAGGATACACCGAATGAGCTCATTTTTATAACAAAAAAAATGTCTGATAAATATATAGATTGGTTGACTCACCATGTAGAATCCAGATTCTCCACCTTTTATTACAGTTTCTAAAATTCCTTTTTATCCATTAACTTAGAAGCATTCAAGATCTGAGAGACTGACTCTGGATAAAATATTCTCAAGAGTCCAACTGACAAACTACAAAGTTGATTTATTCTTTCACACTGAAAATATGCAGTGAAATTTTGCTACTAAAAATGCCTGTTTCTTTTCTTTAAAAATACCTTCACCCTGTTATTGAGAAACTAGGAAATCAAGTTTCTCTATCAGAAGTTGCTTCATGAGCTCAGTTCTCAAGAAGAAAAAAAAAAGTGATACTCTTGAGACTTTTTTCCAGGCTTGGAAAATCCTCAGCTGTTATTTCATGCACTTCCTCTCTATGACACGGACTGTGTTAGACCCTGAGGATGCCAACATGGACAGCACAGTATCTGCCATTTCAGAACTCAAGACAAGAGAGACACCAGTGTAAACAGCCGTTGTGATCTGTGAGCAGAGCTTAGTAAGGGATGCCCACAAAGTCCTATGAGAAGCACCCAGCCCAGTCAAGAAGGATTCCAAGAAAAGCCAATACTTGGGTGCAATCAAAATGGCTAAGAAACTCTTCCACAAACAAGTGAAGTGAGGAAGGACCTTCCAGTCAAAAGGACAAACATATGCAAAGAATATATTATGAGGTCAAGGACTGTGAACACTGGAGAAATGAAAACCAAGTTCCCAAAGTGAAATGATATAATACATACAAAACACTGAGCATGATGCTTGGGATACAGTAGGTACTCAAATGTCAATGTCCTTTCTCTTCTCCTTCCCCAACTCAGAGCAACTGAAGCAGAAGCAGGGTAAGAATTAAGTTTTGTGAAGCTTTTATATTTGGGGGGCTCTTTCCAAGAAAAATAATACAAAATCAGGCAGAGAGTCTTGGAAAGGGCCCATGCAAATGAGTGGACATAATGCTTATGCTTCACTAGCTTCAGTCAGTGTGCCTTTGGCAAATAAAGGAGTGATGGTGGACATGGAAAGAGCAGGTGTAGTAGCAGATGAGCACTATGGTGAGCACTGTAAGACACTCCCCACACTTCCCTATAGGAATGAAGAACTTACTCTCCAGCTGCTAGGAGTACTGCAAGGGGCGTGCAGCTCATCCAAGCAACACACCTCCTTTCTGGGGCATTCTACAAGGTATAAAGGTCCATTCCTTCTGCATGGGTCCAAGTTGACACAGAAACCCAGAAAACTGAAATATCATCATGCCCCCCCCCATACCCATTAGAGTAGAGGTGTATGGGGCCAGATAACAAATGGAGTCCTGACCCATGTCCAGATCACAGTCAGTGCAGTAGGTCCACTGACCCACCTGGTGGTCATATTCTCATCCCCAAATGTATAATTGAAATGGACACAATTGCTAGTTGCCAGAACCACTGCACTGGTTCTTTGGCCTATGGAGTAAGAACTAGAATGGTGTGGAAGACCAAGTGGTAATCTTCCAAAATATAAACCCCCACCACCACAAGACAGAAAATCAAGAATAATACTGCCTCCTAAGGAGAGTGGCTGAGATTAATACCATATTTAAAGAATTAGGTTCTATTCATTTAATTAACCATCCTGGTCCCTGAAAACACTAGAAGTCTTCCAGAGTAGACATGGATTGCCACAAATTCAATCAAGTAGTATAACCCCACTTGCAGCTGCTGTGTTGCATGTGAAATCTTTGCTAGAGCAGCTCTGAGTGCATGGTAAGTGGCACTGATCTAGCAAATGCATTCTTTTCCATCCTACCAGGAAAGATCAGAAACAGTGTACATTCACCTGAAATGAACAACAGTAAATATTTATAGTCTTATCCAAGGGCTATGTTAACTCTCTCACCCTCTGTCATAATATAATCCAACAAAAGACTGACTGGACATCTCAGACAACACCACATTGGCCCACTGTATTGACACTGTGCTAATCACAGCAGATAAGCAAGATGTGGCTGGTAGATTAGAGGCCTTGCTAAACACTTGAACTGCAGAGTATGGAAGATATACCCTCTGAAGATTCAGGACCATATCAGTAAATGTTTACATAGCATTATCAATTTTAAATGTCTAATGGACTGGAGTAAGCCAGGATGTACCCTGCAAAGTAAAGGACAAATACTATAATTTGTGTTTCCCACCATGAAGAAGAAAACACAAAGTATGTTTCATACCCAAGAATATTGCTTCAACACATAAACCAAATTTCCAGCTTTTAGTGCAGAGTATGAAGAGCTGTCAGCTTTTTTTTCCCCCATTGGGATCAGAGCAGCAAAGGGCTAGGCAGCAGGTCTAGGCTTCCCTCTTCAAGCAACCCTCTGCCTTTTGGGCCAAGTATCCCAGCAAACCCTGTGATAATAGAAGTTTCAGTGGTTAGAAAAGATGCCATGTGCAATGTATGGTAATGACCTATGGAAGAGTTATAACACTGATCCACTGGGTTCTGGGGGCACGCCACCTGTAACAGAGAATTACACACCTTTTGAGAAATCGTTCCAAGCATGTTACTGAGCCCTGTTAGAGATGGAATGTCTGACCATGGGACACCAAGTCAGAACTGCCCCTTATGAACTGGACATGTCAGAACCATCAAGTCATAGGTTGGACGGGTCCAGCTGTAAGTTGGTACATGTGGGATTGAACACAAGCAGGGACAGAGAGCACAAACAAGCTGCACAAGCAAGTAGCCCTGACACACGTCATCTACCACTGCTACACACACCCTCTCCCTCAATGCACACCTCTGGTCAGATGAGCAGTGCCTGTGACCAGCTGATGATGGAGGAAGAGAAAACATATGACTCAAAACGGGTCAGCTCAGTATGTGAATGAAAGCCAAAAATGAATGCTGGCTGCACTACAACCCTACTCTGAATTGGTCATGAAATACAGTGGTAAGGGAATTCTTTTCAACAAGCAGAGCTTTGGGCAGTGGCCACTTTGTGAAAAGACAAGTGGCCCAAGAGACTGTACATGAACTCATGGGTAAATGGCTTGGCTGATTGGTCAGGAGCCTGGAAGAAAAATGTAAGATCAGGGACAAGGAGGTCTAAGACAGAAGCATGTGGATGGACATACAGGAGTAGGGACAAGGTGACAGATCTTCATATCACATATCAAAACCCATCAGAGATAATCCATCACAGGAGAGACACTAAGCAATCAAGTAAACAGAATAACTCAGCTAGTTGATGTCAGCCAGCTTCTGTCGATAGCCACCCATAGCAGACACAATGGAACTTACATTACTAACTACTACTCCATTAAAGGAGTAGTTATGGTGGCACAGATGGAGGCTATATGTGGGTTCAAAGAATGACCTTTCACCTACCAAGGGTGATCCAGCTACTATGACTGCTGAATGTTTATCTTACCAATGGCAAAGACCAATGCTGAGTTCCCAGTACAACACCATCCTTCAAGGGGCCAACCACCCACTGGTAACAAATTGATTACATTAGACCTCTTCCTTCATAGAAGGAATAGTTACTCATTTTTATAGGAACAGATATATATATTTTGGGAGATACAGTCTGAGAAATTTGCCTTTCCTACTAGCCAGCATCACTGTCCAAAGGCTTACAGAACATTTGATCCACTGGCAAAGCATCCCACATAATATTGCATCAGACCAAGGAATGCATATTGTAGGAAAGAAGCTATAAGAGAGGACAGTGACCAAAGAATCTATTCTCATATAATGTCCTACAATACCAGGAAGCTGAGACTGATAGAATGATGGAACAGCCTATTTTTTTTTTTAATATATGAAATTTACTGTCAAATTGGTTTCCATACAACACCCAGTGCTCATCCCAAAAGGTGCCCTCCTCAATACCCATCACCCACCCTGCCCTCCCTCCCACCCTGCCCTCCCTCCCACCCCCCATCAACCCTCAATTTGTTCTCCGTTTTTAACAGTCTCTTATGCTTTGGCTCTCTCCCACTCTAACCTCTTTTTTTTTTTTTTTTTTTCCTTCCCCTCCCCCATGGGTTTCTGTTATGTTTCTCAGGATCCACATAAGAGTGAAACCATATGGTATCTGTCTTTCTCTGTATGGCTTATTTCACTTAGCATCACACTCTCCAGTTCCATCCATGTTGCTACAAAAGGCCATATTTCATTTTTTCTCATTGCCACGTAGTATTCCATTGTGTATATAAACCACAATTTCTTTATCCATTCATCAGTTGATGGACATTTAGGCTCTTTCCATAATTTGGCTATTGTTGAGAGTGC
>NW_026057586.1:50701497-50701646 GCF_023721935.1 Panthera uncia | reverse complement strand
AGTACTCCTGTATCCCTTGGATAAATTCCTAGCAGTGCTATTGCTGGGTCATAGGGTAGGTCTATTTTTAATTTTCTGAGGAACCTCCACACTGCTTTCCAGAGCGGCTGCACCAATTTGCATTCCCACCAACAGTGCAAGAGGGTTCC
>NW_026057586.1:50634174-50701487 GCF_023721935.1 Panthera uncia | reverse complement strand
TGTCATTTGCAAATATCTTTTCCCATTCCGTTGGTTGCCTTTTAGTTTTGTTGGTTGTTTCCTTTGCTGTGCAGAAGCTTTTTATCTTCATAAGGTCCCAGTAATTCACTTTTGCTTTTAATTCCCTTGCCTTTGGGGATGTGCCGAGTAAGAGATTGCTACGGCTGAGGTCAGAGAGGTCTTTTCCTGCTTTCTCCTCTAAGGTTTTGATGGTTTCCTGTCTCACATTCAGGTCCTTTATCCATTTTGAGTTTATTTTTGTGAATGGTGTGAGAAAGTGGTCTAGTTTCAACCTTCTGCATGTTGCTGTCCAGTTCTCCCAGCACCATTTGTTAAAGAGACTGTCTTTTTTCCATTGGATGTTCTTTCCTGCTTTGTCAAAGATTACTTGGCCATACGTTTGTGGGTCTAGTTCTGGGGTTTCTATTCTATTCCATTGGTCTATGTGTCTGTTTTTATGCCAATACCATGCTGACTTGATGATGACAGCTTTGTAGTAGAGGCTAAAGTCTGGGATTGTGATGCCTCCTGCTTTGGTCTTCTTCTTCAAAATTACTTTGGCTATTCGGGGCCTTTTGTGGTTCCATATGAATTTTAGGATTGCTTGTTCTAGTTTCGAGAAGAATGCTGGTGCATGGAACAGCCTATTGAAAGCACAGCTGAAGAGTCAACTCCAAAATACTGCCTTGCAAGGATGGGGGAGATCGGCCATCCTTCAGGATTGAGAGTACATTTTAAATCATTTATGTTTATACAAGCATTGCTTCCCCAGCCAGTAGAATAAATGGGTCTGAGAACCAAGAAGTAGAAGCAAGAATGGCTCCATATACCATTATTCCCAGGGCCCCATTTGGAAAATTTGTGCTTCCTGGCCCTGCAACTTGGGTCTCTGTGGCTTCACAAGTCCTGATACCCAAAGAGAGAATACTTCCTTTGGGGGAACACAGCACAAGTCTCATTGAACAACCATAGCTCCCATCTGGGCGCTGTAGGCTCCTCACACCAAGGGCTTAGACCCCATCAGGGATGAGGGTTTAAGTCACACAAACAAGTAACCCGCTAAGACCAGCAGAGTTGTTTTAAAAGGTAGTGAGAATCTGGAACAAAGAGCAGAGGAAGGTGACTATAAGTATCAATTGTGGCCCCAAGACCAGCTGCAAATGAAGAGGCTAGAGTTCTCAGTGTATCTCTCTTCTAAGTGTGCCTCAGAAAGAGAAAGCCCCAAAGCAATACTAGAGAAGTTGCTTCCAAAATTCATACAAAGAAGTGGATCAAAATGGTCCAAGGGATGGAATGTGGTGGCTGCTGGGATGCACTACCTGGAATGAAAGACTTAACTCTCAGCTTCTGCAAGTGCTGAAAGGAGGAGCTCTTACTTCTCAGACCCCTATGTAGACTGCTTCGACTGAAAAGAATGGCTTCACCCAAGATCACACCTCATTCCTAGGATGGCCAGAATCTAATGACTGATTGACATGTATGTGCAATGGCCCTGTCCCTGACTCAACTCCAGACCACTCTGAAGGGGCATCCCACATTCAGAAAACCCCACAGAGGGGTGCCTGGGTGGCTCAATCAGTAAGGCATCTGACTTCAGCTCAGGTCATGATCTCACGGTTCCTGAATTCAAGCCCGGCATCAGGCTCTGTGCTGACAGCTCAGAGCCTGGAGTCTGCTTCGGATTCTGTGTCCCCCTCTCTCTCTGCCCCTCCCCCCCCCCTCTCTCTCTCTCTCTCTCTCTCTCTCTCTCTCTCTCTCTCTCTTTCTCTCTCTCTCTCTCAAAAATAAACATACATTTAAAAAGAAAACCCCACGGAGTCGGCTGAGGCCTCTGCTGAGACTGCATCACAGTTTGACCTCTCCCTCTGCCCAGTCCTGCTGCCCTCCCTTCTGCAGATGTTGACCTCAAGGGTATGTCCTAATAAATCCCTGTATGTTCATCTTCATCTCAGTCCTCATCCCAGGGAACCAAACCTGTGATATGCACTGAAATAGAGGCACCAAAGATATTTGCCTGCCAGGTAAATTCTCTCCTTTGAATGGTATGTGATAAACACCAATACATTTACCATCCAACTTGCCTGCATCATTATCTACTACAGACAAGCAAAAATATAACCGATTTGATCATAGTTTACTTTTATTAAATATAAATATATATGAGATACTATCTAATGTAAGGGGTCAGAATCCTATCATCCAAGGTGGCCCCAGACGCCCAGAGTTTGATTAGACTTTTTCTTCAAAGATGATTTACTACAAACCAGATAAAACCCCTGATTCATTCTTGTTTTGGAAGTAACTGCCGAAAAGACTAATTACATGTCCAGTGGGCTAGCTCTTTCCATTACCAGGTTGCTCTTAAGTTTTCAGCAGCAATACTTGGAGTCAGATCCGTGCTTCTTTGTTTCCTAAAATCTTACCCCTCCATATCAAAGAAATGCCTAGATTGAAAACAGTTTACGATCATGATATAAAATAACCATAACAGGGGCGCCTGGGTGGCTCAGTCGGTTGAGCGCTGACTTCAGCTCAGGTCACGATCTCGCGGTCCGTGAGTTCGAGCCCCGCATCGGGCCCCTGTGCTGACAGCTCGGAGCCCGGAGCCTGTTTCAGATTCTGTGTCTCCCTCTCTCTGACCCTCCCCCATTCATGCTCTGTTTCTCTCTGTCTCAAAAATAAATAAACGTTAAAAAAATTTTTTTTAAATAAAAAAATAAAAAAATAAAATAACCATAACGGAGGAGTTTAGGGTTCTTAACACAGACCTGTTGATAAAGATAAACACCTTCCTCTCCTGAAGTCTCCTTTCCATCATCTGTTTGCAAAAATGGGGAAGGGAGAGGTAGGGCTAGCTTTTCCAAAAACATTTTGTAATAAGCATGTGTTACTTCATAGTGGAAATAATAAAAATTATTTTATTATTTGAAAAATAAACTTGATAGCTAATTTCTAAGTTTCCATCCAATGCTAACATTTTATGAACCTCCATGTAGTCACATTGAGCTAAACTGCATTTAGTTCATCATCTCCAGCCCATATTTCACTCAAAATAGGGCTTCAGTAACTATCTGCATGCCTACAATTTCCAAATTTACATCTCCCAGCCCTACTCCTCCTCTGAGCACCAGACTCGTATACAACTCCCTGCTCCATTTGGAAATCTCAAAAGCACCTCAACTACTGCTCTCAAATGCAAAACAAGTTTCATGACTTTCTGCCCCAAATCTGATTCTCTCCTAGTGATCTCTATCACAGTGACAAGGACTATCACCTAATAAGCATAACAAACCAGGTAACTGGAGGAAGACTTGACACCTTCCACCTCCTTCACCTTCTGTTTCCAATCTATCAATTCCTATCAATTTACCACTAAATAACTCAGACCATCCACTAGTCTCCATCTTCACATTCACCACCTAATCCAAGCTATGACTTCTTACCTGCACTAGGCAATAGCGGCACCAGTGGCCCCATATCCATTCTCCACACTACAATTAGTGATGTTTGAAAATGAAAATATGATCATGCTGTTACCCTCTTAAAACCCTCAAATGATTGCCATATTCTTTTAGAATCACAAAATCCTTACCTTTTACTATAAGGCCCTGGATAATCTGGCCCCTGCCTATCTCTCCAGCTTCATAGTGCAGTCCTCCACTCCTCTCTTGGAGCTCCAGCCACTGGTCTAAATTCCTTCAAAACACATGCTCCCTCCCACCTCATATTACCCCAGAGCTGCAGAACTCTGTTATGAACTGAATGTTCCTGTGTCCCTACCAAAAGTCGTATGTTGAAATCCTAGCCCCAAATGTAAGGGTATTAGAAGGAGGGGCGTTTAGAAGGTGATTAGGTCATGAAGGTGGAGCCCTCATGAATACAATTAGTGTCCTTATAAGAGACATGAGAGTTTGCTCTCTCTCTCTCAATCCCCCCCCCCTTCTCTGTTCTCTGTCATGTGAGGACACAGCAAGAAGATAGCCATTGGCAAACCTGAAAGCAGGCCCTCACCAGACACAAATCTGCCAGCACCTTGATCTTGGAGATCCCAACCTCCAAAACTGTGAGAATTAAATGTTAATGTTTGTGATTTAAGCCACCAATCTGTGGTATTTGTTACAGCAGCCTGAGATAACTAAGACACACTCCATTTTCTTTCTACTTAACTCCTACTTTCCCTTGGAATCTCAGTTCAAAAACCATTCTCTCAGGGAACTCTTCTCTGACTCACAGGTTAAACCAGATTTTTCTGTTACAACTTCTCATACCTCATACATTTTCTTTATAGCACTTAGTATAGTTTGTAATGAATATAGGGAGCTATTTATTCAGTATCTGTCTTTCCTACCATATAAGACTTTTAGGGCTAAGACATATTATTCATTTTACCCCAACACTTCACTCAGAGCTTACCACATAAGAGGTACCCAATAAATATTTCTTTACTGAGTGAATGAGAGAATTAATGAATGAACAAAAGCAGGGAAAAGTAATGAGGCATTTTTCTCTTTGTTGCTTTTGCTCAAATACCTAGTTTTCCTCTGAACTTTATTGCACTTTGACTGTGAAGGTATAATTTGGGACTGCTGCCCAAATTTCATCAGTTTTAGAGGAGAAAAGATAAGATAACTACTCATCAAATTAAATTGTTAAGAATGATCATTTGTTGGGGCGCCTGGGTGGCTCAGTCGGTTAAGCGTCCGACTTCGGCTCAGGTCATGATCTCGCGGTCCGTGGGTTCAAGCCCCGTGTCGGGCTCTGTGCTGACCACTCAGAGCCTGGAGCCTGTTTCGGATTCTGTGTCTCCCTCTCTCTCTGACCCTCCCCTGTTCATGCTCTGTCTCTCTCTGTCTCAAAAATAAATAAATGTTAAAAAAAATAAAAATAAAATAAAAAGAATGATCATTTGTTGGGGCACCTGGGTGGCTCAGTGAGTTAAGCATTGGACTCTTGGTTTTGGCTCAAGTCATAACCTCCCACGGTTAGGGAGTTAGAACCCCACACGGGACTCTGCACTGACAGTGCAGGGCCTGCTTGGGATTCTCTCTCTCTCTCTGCCCCTCCCCTGCTGGTGCTCTCGCTCTCTCTCTCAAAATAAATAAATAAACATTTTTTAAAAATGACCATTTGTTATTTCCGTAACAGTTACAAGATGTCAAGTAAAATTTAGTTTTGATAATCCTTCTGGGAAAATTATTAATAGGCCAAGAAAAATAGAAGCTAGGAAATATTTGTAACACTCTCTAGGACTGAGATATCAGCCCTGAGCATTATGCAGTGGAAAAGATTTGAATTACCACTAGCTTTACTTCTCCATAACTATTCTAGTCAAATGTCTCACATGCTTCAGTCTTAGACACTTAATGAGGTCCCCAAACCACTCTCTAACCTGAAGACCACTGGAAAGGGAATGAGGAATGTTTCTGGTAGTAGGTATATAGAAAAATACACCAGTCTAATGAAAACCAGAAAAAACACACAAATAGTGGGGGGAGGGGAGAAGAGGGATGACTGTTTTCTGATTCAGTCTGTGACCAGCTTACCTCCCTATCCCTATCTCCTCAGAAGTGAATTTTGTAATGCAACCCCCAACTACAAATATACAAAGATATTTAGAACATGCATTAAACCCTTGGGACCTTGGGACCAAGGCACTTACCATATTTAACTTATCCCTTCACTGTGGCCCTTTGGCCAGCTCTGCCTCTAGAGAACAAACCCACACCAAGATTCTCAGCCAGGTCTTTCATCAGTACCAAATTCAATTTATAAAAACCCAAGTGTTACCTCTCTCAGTGAAAATACTCCAGACGATATTTTGGAGGCAAGTCATGTCCAAATTGCATGACATGTTTAACTGAATCTCTAGACTGATTTCCCCTTCCTCTACCCTCTACTGCTTTCCTACATTTCTGAACTAAAAGAGAAAAAAATAGGAACAGGGCAAAGCAGGAATCAATCACTGAGGTCCATATTCCCTCTTCTTCCAATGTGACTTGAATAAAGCCCTCATGTTTAACATAAAGCATTAATTTGTCCTGGACTGGAGAGAAATTTACAAAAGGATGCATCAAAAAAGAAGCTTCAGAGGCACACAGTCAGGCGCCTGAAGACAAGACCAGACACTTGTGCTATTTAAGATCTCCTGTCCCATTGGGTCACCTGAGTGGCTCATTCGGTTAAGCATCTGACTCTTGATTGCTGCTCAAGTCACTATCTTACAGTTCCTGAGTCCAAAGCCCCGCAGCTAGCTCTGTGCTGACAGCTTGGGAGTCTGTCTTCCTCTCCCTCTGTCCTTCCCCCCACTTGCTCTCTATCTCTCTCTCAAAAAACAAACAAAAAAAAGCAAAAAAAATCTTTAAAAAAATATCTCCTCTCCCATCAACTCCTGAGGCCTCAGGATAAATAGTTCCCATAAGCTCCCAGTGCAAAGAATGAGATTCACAGGATGCACTTTTGATATAACTACGGAAAAAAGAGGCTCAGTGTCTCTTTTTTTTGTGAAGCCACCCATGGCTGCCCTAACACACAGCTACACGTGCACACACAGACACACACACCCTTTCAGCTACCATAGCACATTTCTTGGTATCTCTGTTTTATCACTGGACATAGTATCACATAATTATTTGTTTACAATAAATCTCCACTGTACTGGGAGATCTGCTAGAGCCTAGGGCCACATTATTCAGCTTTATAGATCTTCATAGCTCCATTGCATAGCACAGTAAGTGCTCAGTGTTTGCTGAATGAATAGGTAAATAAAAGAATGCAAGAATCTGCCAAGATGAGCCAATTAAAACTTTACCTTTTTAATATAATGACTAAGGTTGGTCAGTCAATTTATTCCTTTTATTTTTAATGTTTTTGTGTTTATAGACATAATCATTTTAAATTATGCAATATTAAATATACACAAAAATGTATAAAGACTAGAACACCTTGCTTAAGAAACAAAGCATAACTGATACAGTTGCACCCTCCTGCCTTTTCCTCACCCACCCCCACCCAGAGATAAGCACCAGGTTGGGTCTAGAGTCTGTAATCACTTTAAGATAAAAAGTCAGGTGCTTTCAAATAAAAATAAGCATGGCAGTGTCATTTCTTCAATTCAGCATGAATAGGGGTTTGCCTTACACAAAACTTTAGAGTGTGAACGCATTTATTATTCAAAATTTCACTAACAAAAACAGACAATAATAATTTAGAATGGAAACCAAGAGAAATATTTCCAGCCCATCTATTTGCAAACAAGGATAAACAATTAGGACTACATCAAACTAAAAGGCTTTTATACAGCAAAGGAAAACATCAACAAAACAACAAAACAACCTACTGAATGGAGGTGATATTTGCAAATGATATATCCAATAAGGGGTTAATATCCAAAACATATAAAGAACTTATACAACTCAACACCAAAAAAAGGAAATAACCCCATTAAAAAATGGGCAGAGGACCTGAATAGACATTTTTCCAAAGAACACATGCCAAGAGACACATGAAAAGATGCTCAACATCACAAGTCATTAGGGAAATTCAAACCAAAACCACAATGAGACATCACTTTACACCTGTTAGAATGGTCACCATCAAAGACAAGAGATTACAAATGCTGGCATGGATGTGAAGAAAAAGGAAACCGTACACTGTTGGTGAGATTGTAAACAGGTACAGCCACTACGAAAAATAGCATGGAGGATCCTCAAAAAATTAAAAATAGAAGTACCATACAATCCAGCAATTCCACTTCTAGGAATACAGCCAAAGGAAATTAAATACTAACTTGATATATGCATTTCTATGTTCATGGCAGCATTATTTACAATAGCCAAACAACCTCTGTGTCAATCAAGAGTTGAATGGATAAAGAAACTGGGATATAATTCAGCCATTAAAAAAAAAAGAGGAAATCCTGTCATTTGCAACAACATGGATTGAGGGCATTATGCTAAGTGAAAGTGAGACAGAGAAAGACAAATACTGTAAGATCTCACTTATACGTGGAATCTAAAAAAAGAAATCAAACTCATAGAGAAAGTGATCAGATTTGTGGTTACCAGAGGTGGGTCGTGGGGGCATCATAGGAAGTTGGTCAAAAGGTACAAACTTCTAGTTATAAGATAAATAAGCACTAGGGTTGTAATGTACCACATGATGACTATAGCTAACACTGCTCCATGATATATAGGAAAAGTTGTTAAGAGCATAGATCCTACAAGTTCACATCATAAGGAAATTTTTCCTTTTTTTGCTTTTTCTTTTTATTGCATCTACATGAGATGATAGATGCAAACTAAACTTACTCTAATAATCATTTCACAGTATATATAAATCAAACCATTATGCTGCATACCTTAAACTCATACAGTGGATATATATCAATTATATCTCAGGAAAACTTGGGGGAAAATTACTAGGTCATTAAAAATATTATGGCAAATTATTCTCATTTCCTTCCTTAATGAAACATTTGGTAATTTCTCCATTAATGTTTCAAGTTAGATGATAATAGAATTACAAGGATTTAAGCTAGTAGAGTAGAAAGTAGGTGTGTCTACTGATTAGATAAATAATAGATGATAGGTAGATAGATAGATAGATAAAGATTTAAGACCACTCCAAACTGATCCTTTCTGTTCCTATATTCGATCAAATATTTCTTTGGTTTCCTGTGGGCAGACACTGTTGGCTGCTCATTCCACAATTGTGTCCCCCCTTTCCTTGGTAACAAAACAATGATTTTGTTTAGGCAGTAATAGTTCATTTTCCAGGAAGTGAATTTTGATTGGTCTATACCAAGCATGTCAGTCTCAATCCATTTGGCTCAGTGACTGGCCAATGAAAAATAAAAAGAAGTCTACTGTGCACTTATGAGAAAAGATTTTTCTCCATGAAAGATAAAAGATGTGAAAGGCAAATATTCTTCTTGCCCCTTCATTCTTGCTATATTTTTATGTGAAAACTTGATGCTTGGAACTATGGCAGCCATTTTGAAACTGTGAGGTCACAAACATGAAAGTGAAACTAATCCTCTGATGATAACAGAGGAGAAAGAAGAATAGAAATAGAAACTGGATCTTTAATGGCATCATTTATCCATCAAACAAGCCTGAGATCACATTCTTTCAGGCTTTTATTAAGTAAACAATAAATCTCCTTATGGTTTGAGTCACTAACTGAGGACATCTTGATATATTTTTAAACACTAAGGGAATAAAAAAATGACCTAAGAATTTGCAGTTGAAAAAACAATAAGTTTGGAGAAGCTTCTAAAACTGGTGAAAGAAAATGTGATGTACATATTTATGTATCATGAAAATTATGTATCACTGGGGTAAATCATGTATCTACTACCATAGAGGATAGTAATAACACTCTGTAGTTTTGGTTCAACCTTATTTAGTAAGTTTTTTTCAGGTATTATATTTTAGGATGAACAGTGGAAAAGTCAAATATAAGTAGCAATTAAAATGATGAGGACTATAAATGAAGATAAATCTTAAAGAAATAGATTAATTACTTTTAGGTTGTGTAATAAAAGTCAAAAAGAATCATGATGGCTAATTCAAGCATCTGGAGGTTTTTGATACAGTATGTACAAGAGGACAAAATGTTATGCCCTACTTTGGCACAAAATTCCTCCTCCTGCATTCTCTATCATTATGCCACTTACTCAATTGTCAGTGTCAGAAAATGGAGTCATTTTTTCACTCTTCCCTTCCCCCACCTACCCCATATCCAAGAAATTTCAAAGGTTTCTGGCTATACCTTATTAGGGTCTCTCAAATTCCTCTAATTCTCTCCATATCCAATGTCATATCCAATGTTGGCCACCATCACCTCTCACTTGGACCACTGCAATAACCTGATAGGTCTTCTTCCCTCTGGTCTCATTGCTGCCTCATATAACTTCCAAAATGAGCTTTGTAAAAAAAAAAAACAAATTTGACCAGATTTCTCCCCTACTTAAGATACTTCAGTGTTCTCTACCTGCTTTAAGGTAACAGCAGTATTCTTTTTTTAATAGTGTCTTATTAGTTTCAGGTGTACAATATAATGACTCAACAATTCCATACATCACCTGGTGCTGATCACAAGTGTAGTCCTTAATTTCCATCACCTATGAACCTATCCCCCACCATCCTCCCCTCTGGTAACCATCAGTTTGTTTTCTATAATTAAGAGTCTGTTTCTTTGTCTCTCTCTTTTTCCTTTCCCTCTGCTTGTTTGTTTTGTTTCTTTGACATTGGCTGTAGCAACTTTTTCCTAGATATGCCTCCTAAAGCAAAGGAAACAAAGGCAAAAGTCCCCTATTGGGACTACATCAAAATAAAAAGCTTCTGCACAAGGTGCCTGAGTGGCTCAGTCAGTTGAGCATCCAACTCTTGATTTTGACTCAGGTCATGATCCCAGGGTCGTGGCATCAAATCCTGAGTCAGGCTCCCCGTGGAACCTACTTAAGATTCCCACTCTCTCTCCCTCTATCCCTTTCCCCAGCACTCTCACTCACTAAAAAATAAATAAATAAATAAATAAATAAATAAGCTGCACAATGAAGGGAACAATCAACAAAACTAAAAGGCAACCTATGGAATGGGAGAAGATATTTGCAAATGACATATCTGATAAAGGGTTAGTATCCAAAATATATGAAGAATTTATAAAACTCAACAGCCAAAAAACAAATAATCCACTTGCAAAATGGGCAGAAGGCATAAACAGACATTTCTCCAAAGAAGACATCCAGATGGCCAACAGACACATGAAAAGATGTTCATCATCACTTATCAGGGAAATGTGAATCAAAACTACAATCAGGTACCACCTCACACTTTTCAGAAAGGTTAAAATCAACAACACAAGAAACAACAGGTGCTGGCAAGGATGTGGAGAAAAAGGAACACTTGCACACTGTTGGTGGGAATGCAAACTGATGCAGTGTGGAAAACAGTAAGGAGGTTCCTTAAAAAGTTAAAACGGAACTACCCTATGATCCAGCAATCACACTACTGGGTATTTACCCAAAGAATACAAAAATACTAATTCAAAGGGATACACAAACCCCAATATTTATAACAACATTATTTACAATAGCCAAGATATAGAAGCAGCCCAAGTGTCCATAAAATAATGAATGAATAAAGAAGATATGGTTTATATATAAAATAGAATATTACTCAGCCATAAAAAAAGAATGAAATCCTCCTATTTGCAACAACATGGATGGAGCTAGAGTATAATGCTGAGTGAAATAAGTCAGAGAAAGGCAAATACTGTATAATTTAAGAAACATCAATATTTTTAAACCCTTCATAATTTGTCTCATGCCCATTATTTCCACTCTTGTCTCATTACTTTCCCTCCAAGTACCCCATGCTTATACCAAAATACTTGCAAACTTTCTAAACCATGTCAAACTGTTTCAAGTTTCTGTGTCTATCTTCTACCTCCATATCCATGTGGGAAGAAAAAAAACATTCCCTTCAAAAGTCTCAAAATTCTCCTCTATCCCCCAAGTTCCTAAAGGCCTCCTCCTCTGGATAGAAAAGACCAAAGGACACCAGCATACTATGACACATATAAAATGTTCCAATCCCCTGGGTCAGGCAGGGGAACAAAGACAGCATGGGCTGCAGTAGAGAGAGCCATACAGGAGGTTGCAGAAGCAGATTCAAAAGTCAGATAAAATCTATGTAAATGAAACTTTACTCTCATGAAACCAGACAGAAAGAGAATTCAGGTAAAAATTAACAGGATAGGAGGGGTGCCTGGGTGGCGCAGTAGGTTAAGCTTCAGACTTCAGCTCAGGTCATGATTTCAAGGTTCGTGAGTTTGAGCCCCAAATCAGGCTCTGTGCTGACAACTCAGAGCCTGGGGCCTGCTCCAGATTATGCGTCTCCCTCTCTGTCTGCCCCTGCCCTACTCGCATTCTGTCTCTCTCTCTCAAAAGTAAATAAACATTAAAAAAAGAAAAATTAACAGGATAGGAATGGGAGAGACCAGGAGATGCCAATGTCTGAAATGAAGAGTAGGAACAGAGTCTGGGATTAATTAACTTAGCCAATTTTGGGGATGACTATAGACAATACAGGCATTTGTAGAGAAGGAGGTGACATTCAAGGCAACAACTAATGGATATTTTATTAATTCCTCTCTTGGTAACTACCTCATTATATTGAAATTACATATTAGTGTTTATCTCCCTCTCTGTTCTACATGCTTGTCTAAGGAAGAGACCATGTCTTATTTATCTATAATCTATACTTCCTCAAGTCATACCAGTATAGGAGTAAGAGTAGGCTGAAGTTAACAGTCAGAGCTATTCTTTCTGTCTCTGTCCCTACACACTCTTTGGGGATCCTCAAAATCCCTTCAAATTCCTCCTAATTCAGGAGTCCCCTCAGGTCACTCAGCTAGTCCTATTAGTCACCGTCTCCACCATTTTCCTTCTCTTTTGATCCTGCCCCAGCACATGGAACAGTGCCTTCTGTGACTGCTATTTCCTCCAGTGAAGCTGTTGACAGCACAAGTACTGTTCAGTGAAGCTGCCACATACACTACCTCTAGAATCCACCAGAGAAGCCAATGCCCTTCCTTGTCCTTGGCCTTGCATCAATCCTGCTGGCCCACTGCTCTGCTTAAGCCTTAACATACGCTCTGAGCTTCGTCCAGTGAGCTCCAAAAGTAAAGAGAAGTAAACACATCATTGCCATTTTCATGGCAATATTTCTGTATGCTCATCACTGAAAATTTGATAAAAGGATTCTAAGTCTTATTTGTGGATCCCTGACCTCTGTATGAGAAGCCAAACCCATGGAGGTTAAAACAGAAGCCAAATAAGTCTCAGACACTCTTGTCTGCTCAGAATTGCCTTTCTCGCCTAAGGCTTCACAGGCCTTGACAATGGGCCTTTAGAATTGCTTCATGCAAATAGACACCTGACTACTCCACCTTCCAATCTGAAATTTCTTCCATGCCCTTTTGTGTCCGTAGTGTGTAGCACATGCCTGGCACATAAATGTGTGCCCAACAAATGTTGACTAAATGAATGAATAAGAAAATGTTTTCCAAAATGAAAAATTAAGATGGCTGCGTTTCTCAAAATAAGATATACAAATGGCCAAAAAGCACATAAAAAGACTGTCAACATCATTAGTCATCAGGGAAATGCAAATCAAAACCACACAGAGACACTACTTCACGTTCACTAGGATGGCTACAATCAAAAAGAGAAACAATAGCAAGTGTGGGCAAGGATATGGGGAAACTGGAACCCTCATCTGCTACTAATGGGAATGTAAAATGGTGCCACATCTTACTGTGGAAAACAGTTTAGCATTCCTCAAACAGTTAAACATAGAACTTCCATATAAGCCAGCAATTCCACTCCTAGATATATACCCAAGGGAACTGAAAACATGCATTCACACAAAAACTTACAGAACACTAACGCTCATAATAGCATTATTCATAATAGCCCAAAAGCAGAAACAATCCAATATCTATCAACTGATGAATAGATAAACGAAATATAGTATGTCCATACAATGAAATATTATTCAGTCATACAAAGAAATGAAGTACTGCTACATGCTATAACATGGATAAGCCTTGAAATCCATTGCTAAGAAGACACAAAAGGCCATATATTGTATGATTCCATTCATATGAAATGTTCAGAACAGGAAAATCCACAGAGACAGAAAGTAGTGGTTTTCAAAGGCTGGAAGAAGGAGAATGGGGAGTGACTGCTAATGCATACAGAGTTTCTTTGGGGAGTGATTAACTAGTAGTAATGGTTGTACACATTTGTGAACATACCAAAAACCACTGAATTATATACCTTAAAGAGATGAATTTTATAGTATACAAATTATTCCTCAAATTAGTATATTTCAATTTCTAAGTGCCCCTAAAAATAGGATGATTGGGTGGGTATTATATCACTACAGAGTAGCAGTTCAATTTTTTTTCTCATTCCCAAGTTAGTTAACATACAGTGCAGTTTTGGCTTGAGGAGTAGAACCCAGTGTCGTATGACACCCAGTGCTCATCCTGAAAAGTGCACTCCTTAATGCCCATCACCCATTTAAGTCACTCCCCATCTCATACCCTCCCTCCCCATCAATCCTCAGCTTGTTCTCTGTATTTAAGTGTCTCTCATTGGTTCAATTTTTTTACACCTACTTTCTAGGGGCACCTGGGTGGCTTAGTTGGTTGAATGTCTGACTCTTGATTTCAGCTCAGCTCATGAGCTCATGGTCATAGGATTGAGCTCAGCATCGGGCTCCATGGTGGGCGTGGAGACTGCGTAAGATTTTCTCTCTCTCAGGGAGCCTAGATGGGTCAGTCGGTCAAGCATCTGACTTTGGCTCAGGTCATGATCTTGCGGTTCACAAGTTCTAGTCCCACACCGGGCTCTGTGCTAACAGCTCAGAGTCTGGAGCCTGCTTTGGATTCTGTGCCTCCCTCTCTCTCTGCCCCTCCCCCACTTGTACTCAGTCTCTATCTCTCTCAAAAATAAATAAAATATTTTTTTAAAAAAATTTTTAATATTCTCTCTCTCTCTCCATCTATTGCTCATGTTCTTTATCAAATAAATAAATAAATAAATAAATAAATAAATAAATAGTACTTTCTACCTTTAGAAATATACATGCCCACCTATGGAAATAAATTCCTCATTCAGGTAATTAGATGCCTATATCAGGGATTATTTAAGATAAACTTTTCAGATGCACCCCTACGGTTATTGCAGCATTATTAGCAATAGCCAAGAATTGGAAGCAACCCAAGTGTCCATCGATAGGTGAATAGATAAAGCCGATGTGATATATATATATATATGTATATATACACACAATGAAATATTACTCAGCTATAAAATAAATGAGGTCTTGCCATTTGTGACAACATGGATGGACCTAGAGGGTATTATGCTAAGTGAAATAAGTCAGAGGAAGAAAGACAAATAGCATATGATGTCACTTATATGTAGAATCTAAAAAACAAAACCAATGAAAAAACTAACTAAAAAACAACAGACTCTTAACCGACTGAGCCACCCAGGCACCCTAAAAACAACAGACTCTTAAATACAGAGAACAAACTGGTGGTTACCAGAGAAGAGGTGTGTAGGGGGATGCACGAAACCACTAAGGAGGATTAAGAGGTACAAACTTCCAGCTATAAAATAAGTCACAGAGGGGCGCCCGGGTGGCTCAGTCAGTTAAGCATCCGACTTCAGCTCAGGTAGTGATCTCACAGTTTATGAGTTCGAGCCCCACATTGGGCTCTGTGCTGTCAGGTCAGAGCCTGGAGCCTGCCTTAGATTCTGTGTCTCCTTCTCTCTCTGCCTCTCCCCACTCACGCTCTGTCTCTGTCTCTCAAAAAATGAATAAACGTTAAAAAAAATTTTAATAAAATAAAATAAGTCAGAGATGAAAAATACAGCATATGGAATATAGTCAATGATATTGTAATAACAATGCATGGTGACAGAAAGACACTAGACTTACTCATAGTGAGCACTGAGTAACGTATAGAATTGTCAACTAACTATGTCATACATATGAAACCAATACAACATTGTATGTTAATTATACTTTAATTAAAAAACCTAATAAAATAAAACATAAAATAAGAAAAAAAGATAGGCTTGTCAAGAATGATATAGGAGGAATTTCTGCACTGCACTTGTGATTGGACTATGTTACAAATTCCATATCACGTTAGGTACTCCCTAGTGCCCTATGCAAAGCAGGAACTCAATTATAAATAAATAAATGTCAACAAATGCCTGGTGAATAAGTTAACAAATCCTCACAAAGCATTTATTAAGCATATCTGCACATAATGTTGTACTAATCGGCAAACACTAACCTTCCCATTGAAAGCTTACTATGGATGGAAGCCAATCTGTCCCTGATAGGCAGAGAAGTGAACTTCACATACTCTAGGCTGGGTTTTATCAGCTGTTAGAGAAGTCATTTAGAAGAAAACCAATAATGGCTGGTAAATTGTCCAGCTGAGTGAATATAAACATTGCTGGCCTACACTGTTCACACACCCCACCAAGAGAGGATATGCAGCCCTGGTAGAGGAGAGAACTGGGGTTCTTGTGTTAGTTTTCAAATCCTGGGAGAACAGGAGACATTATCAGAAGAACAGCATTCCCAGACATTAGAATAATGTCAGCAAAGCCCATGGTGGGTACTTCACTCCAACATTTATAGTACCTACCCCAGGGCTAGGCAAAAAGTAGACACTCATTTCACATATACATATTTATATAATATATATATAATTTTTTTCTCTCTCTAAAAAAAAGGTTTTTTGCATTCCCCTACCTCTATATTACAGGTTGAATTATACCCTCCAAAAAAGATATGTTGGAGTCTTAACCCCAGTATGACAAATTATGACCTTATTTAAAGATAGGTCTTTACAGAGGTAATCAAGTTAAAATAAGGTTATGAGAGTGGCCCCTAATCCAATGTGGTGTCCTTATAAAAAAGGTAAATTTGTACATGGACACACATACACACACACACACACAGGGAGAATGCCATGTGGACATGAAGGCAAAGGTCAAGGTGACATAGCATAAGTCAACCAACACCAGTGATCGGCCAGCAAGCCACCAGAAACTAGGAGAACAAATTCTCTGCCACAGCCCAGAGAGAAGCAATCTTGGGGAAACTTTGATCTCGGACTTCTGGTCTCCAGAACCGGGAGATAATCAACTACTGTCGTTTAAACCAGCCAGTCTGTGCTGCTTTGTCACAGCAGCCCCAGCTGATTAATACAACCTACCATCTGCTAGCAACAGCAGCACCCTCCACTTTGCTGTCCTTGTCATTTTCTGTCCTGACTTCCCCATACCAGGGGATAACTTTAAAAGCCACACTGCACATCCAGCCCGTGAGGGAGCACCCAAGCTCATAAGCGTCCAAGACCATTTTCCCTCTGTGAGGAAGGTCTGTGTCCTCTAGGCCCTTGCAGCAAACAAAGGGGACTAAAATATCATGATTTGCTCCACCCCCATTCTTTTTTATTATATATCATTCATCTTTAGCAGAGTGGCAAAAAAAAAGTGTTCTTAAAATGGCAATTTCATGAAGTTAAACGTGATTTTGGAGAAGCAAGCCCCAAGGGTTCAATAAACAAATATGAACAGATGTTCCAAACTGTGCAAAGAACGTGACAATAGAAAAAGAGGGAATAATGTTGCCAGACTGACATTTCATACCCAAGGCCCTGTCTGAGCTCCCAGTCACCAGTACACCTGCTGCAGGAACCACATTTCGATATGATTTAATATACTCAGTAATGAGTTCAAAAGTGCATCATGCACATAACTTCATTCTAAGGTCTGTAAATTAGAGTGATCTTCTAATGAAGGATAATAAGTCGCATTTCCCAGCCTGCTCTTAGGCAGCCACAAGCAGAGCCAACTCTCTGGCTGAGAGAGAAGGGCCCTCTCTCTCTCCATGCTAGAGCCTTTGAGGAGATCAGCAGTCTAAAAAAAATTTTTTAATGTTTATTTATTTTTGAGAGAGAGAGACAGAGAGAGAGAGAGACAGAGCATGAGCAGGGAAGGGGCAGAGACAGTCGGAGACACAGAATCTGAAGTAGGCTCCAGGCTTGAGCTGTCAGCACAGAGCCTGATGTGGGACTTGAACTCACAAGCCATGAGACCATGACCTGAGCTGAAGTAGGACGCTTAATCAACTGAGCCACTCAGGCTCCCCAAGGAGGTCAGCAGTCTAAAGAATGGCACCGCTACCCCAGCTGCAGCCATGCTCCTGGCTGCAGAACCAGGCATTGGTGGATCTGCAGAGTTTGGGGAATGGGGATGCTCCAGCCAGTACCAACAAATACCACCCTCCCTAAGCCCAAAATCAGCCTCACAGTTTGCTAAAGAAAGGGACAGATGCAGAAGCTAAACAGAGAAAGTAGAACTATATACCCTATGGAGGAAAAAAGTCTTACATGCAGCCCTATAGAGGATATTTCAGAATATCCTGTCATTTAGTTCAATGACAATTTAAGCTTTAGA
This sequence comes from Panthera uncia, assembly GCF_023721935.1. Lineage (NCBI taxonomy): Eukaryota > Metazoa > Chordata > Mammalia > Carnivora > Felidae > Panthera > Panthera uncia. The sequence goes on along the minus strand of NW_026057586.1, from coordinate 50,683,423 downwards.
ACAGGATCATTCCTTTGTGTGCTTTAGCAGTGGTCAATCTGTAAATCATCCTTGAGTACCTACTATGTGCCAAACATTGTGCAAAGTGCTAAGTAAGATAGTGAAGGTGAGAGACACAGTTGCTGCCTATGGAGACACAGCAATGGGCAAGAGATTGGGCATGGGAGTCAGACCCAGCTAGACTTTAATCCTGACTCTGTTATGTATTAGCTGGGTGATCCTGAGGATCTCTGAGCCATAGCTTCCTCATCCATAACACAGAAATAGTAGTATGTCCTATAGAATGTTTTGTAGCATTTTTAGTACATAGCAATCACTTGAAGACAAGTTATAATTATTATATGGTAATGTATAAATGCTGATGAATACATTCTCTTTGTGAATTAGCCTTTAAATGTCCTTCATGAGCATATATTCTGCCTTTCCAGCGAGAGGCAGAAACCACCTTTTTCTTTTGTATCCTCCACCTGTTTGCAACATAATGATGGCTGCCTCCATCCCCACACCAGTGCCCTAGACCACCTATAAGAAATAGGCCAGAAGGGTGCCTGGGTGGCTCAGTCGGTTAAGCATCTGACTCTTGATCTCAACCTGACACTCAGGTCATGACCTCAGGGTTCATGAGTTTGAGCTCCACACCGATGGCACAGAGCCTGCTTGGGATTCTGTGTCTCCCTCTGTCTCTGCCCCTCCCCCATTCAAGCATGTACTTTCTCTCTCTCTCAAAATAATATACTTTAGAAAAAAAATAGGCCAGAAAATTACAGAGTTGAGAATTATGGGTTATGATGCTGCTCAGGAAAAATTAATGGGGTAACAGTAAAGGAAAGAGTTGTAAGCAAATATTACTGTGGTTGGGTGTCTTGCTCTAGTCCCAAAACAGAAAGCTGGAAGGTTTTTTTGTTTTTGTTTTTGTTTCAGAAAGCTGAAAGTTTTGCTCCTTACTCTCTTTAGTCAAAACCAGTCTACACTATAGGCTCTGGCCCTTAAAGCAGTGAAAAGATTAAGTCTATAGAATATATTGATTGTTATTATGTAAATTTACATAGCATGTATATGTTCCCATAGAATACTACAGTTGTGAGTTCCACAGAGATTTACCTGTTCCTGAATCACATGAAATATTTTTCAATTTCCTCATTCTGAGATGAGAAAATAAACTGTTTCTTCTGAGAAATCAACAGCTTTCCTAATGAACCAAATGTTCTCCAGTACAAAATCATTTGCCTTCCAAAAAGAGATTATTTTCTCCCTTCATCAACAAGAGATGGAGTCCGCTGCTTTTAATTCAGATGGTACCTCTAACATAAACCAGTTCAAGAATGTCTTCATACATTTCATGGCTATTTCAAGAGCTTATCATAAGAATGTATTTTAAAATATAATCGAATAGTTGTATTGAACATGGTTTTCCATGTTTTATCAAAAGTTACATTGATATCTTCTTAGGGAAGAATAGGAATAAATTCAGTTATAAAATTCAATAAATTCTTCTTTTTCTCGTAAACAAGGATGATAAAAGGGAGGTTAGAGTTGACAAGGGGAAAAATTATCATTTAATGTTTCCAAGAAATTCACTGAGCATAGAAGAAACTGTCACACAGTTTCAGCCCTTCAGGAGACTCACAGCTCCTCTTGGATGCTCCTAAAAGAATTAATGAGATAGACAATGGCTTGATGGGGAGTAAACTCTCCATAATCTGGCCACCATTCCTAACTCTTGTTTATTCTCCAGCCTTCTGCTGCTCTGTCCGCTCGGCTTGACATGCCTATTTATATGTACTCTCATAAGACCCAACGTCTCCAGACTTCAGCCAGCTTGCTCCTCCCATGAACTGCTAATGGACCCACACTGGTTTGTCCCAGCCTCCCTCCACCTGGGCCCTGCCTTCAGGGGCAGCCCTGACAAGGTTTGGTTGTACCCATAGGGGTTGATTCCAACAGCCAACTGCTTGTTTTTAATGATTTAATCTGCTCAAGACTAGCAGCTGGATCGGATGATACCTTGAGACTTCCAGTTTATAAGTAAATATTCTAACAATTTATGAATAAATCTTCCCAGTAGAGCCAGACAGAGAAATGTCCTACCCATTTAAAACCTGAACAGAGAAAATATGACTGGTAGTAAAATAATTTAACCTCCATACCTATTATTAGCAACAGACTAGCAGACTGGTTTAGTCCTTTCAAAACTGCAGGCTTTTCTATGGCGTGGATGGGTGATAAATCAGGGGAGGGGGGCCAATAAGGGGGGTAGTGAGATGAGCATCTCTATTTTAGCCTAAAAGCAGATTATCCCTCACCTCTGAGGTTTGGATAAAAAAGAAAGAAAGCTGAGGAAAGCAATTAAGATGGCTTAATAAGGGTCTGAGAAGGTTTTGCTGCAAGCAATAATACAGCTTGGATAGTGGAAGGCAGGAAGAACGTTTCAATCCTATTTAGAACATCTAAAGCCAGATCTGCATGTGGAACTGAATGAACACTGGTCATTTGTATTTGGATAATTCACCAGTTGCCACTAAGAAATTACCCTAGGGAATGCTTTCTGGGAAGGATATGGGGGAAGGGAGCAAAGGACAGGCTGTGTCCTTTCACCTGATTGTTCAGAGCCTGGACTCATTTGCATAGCCCTCTGAGGATGAAGTCTTTTCTGCCATTTGGTAGATTGCCATCAAATTTCAAATGACATGATGCACGGTAGATTTATGCACCATGAAGCGGATACTGCAGGGGTTTGGTGTATTTGTGTTTCATTTCCAGTTAAACAATACACAGGGGGCTGTCACACTAACAAGGTTTATAATGATTGACTTGTTCAGCCGTATCGAGACCTTTACTTCAATAGAGCAGAAGCCTCAATAAACAGGAAATTTATATTTGAACAGATGTCTGTCTAGAAGGGTGGTACCATGTTTCTGCCTGACTTGGTTCAGAGAGAATCAAACACATTTACCTCCCACCCCACAAGCACAGCATACAGCTAAATTCTGGACAATTTGCAGAATCTCTGGGTCACTAGCATCTTACTCTTCTAAAATGGAATCCCTTAAAATGTGTGTTTAAGTCTTCTGAAAGAATTACCACATATAATTTAATATTTGGCTGTGCTCATTTTAAACATGAATTCATGATTTTGAAAAATGCATACATCATACGAGAACAAAAAGAAAGCATTTTTATCCCTGTTTTGCAGCACTTTAATTCCCCAAGCATCAATATTTTCAACTCTAAGTTAGGAATAGTAAAACCCACAGTAAGAGGTTGTTATAAGAATTAAATAAGAAAGATTCTATGAAAATCTAGCACATAGTTGGTGTCCAATAAATGTTTATTTAAAAAAACACACAGATGATATAAGTGTCCCTCTAGGTATACTTGGTTTCACCTTTGGCAGATGAATTCATATTATTTGTGACAGAATTAAGAACAGTCAGAACATTTAGGAACAGAGCAATGCAGTATATAGAGAGGAAAAAAATGCTTCCCTAGAACTTGATGTATCCAGTGAGCCAGACAAATATAATAAATGTGGCCACTGCCAGGGACTGGGTCCCTGATGAGCTAGATGAAACTTGCTAAGTATTAAGATATAAAAGAGTCAAGGGAAAGGTGAAGAAAGTGATTTCTTCCTTTGGATTCAAAAATACCTAGGTATTTGATGGATGAATGAATGAATGAACGAACAAACAAAAGAATCAACACATCCTGACATAATCAATCATCCCCAATTGATCCAGGGTTTTTTTATGAACCATTTACTGATTCAGCATATATTACTGGACCCAAATCACATGCCCGACACCGTGCTAGGCACTAAGGATACAGAGGTGGGAAGACAGACATCTTCCTGGAGTTCATAGTCTAGTGTGGAGACAGATAAATATTTGCATAAATAAAGATAAGAACTGTGATAAGTGCTATGATGGAAAAGTACAGAATACTATGAAAGAGTTTTTATATCTTAGGAACCTAACGTCTGGGACCTGAGGTATGTGTAGGAATCAGACAGATAAGAAGTGGGGAGAGTTCCAGGCAGGGGGAAACAGCATGTGGGAAGTCCCTAAAGCAGGAAAGAGCTTTAGGCATTCTGAGAAATGGGAAGAAGGCATTAGTGGCTAGAATATCATAAGCAAAGGGAAGACTGGCAAGAGTTGTCAGGAACCAAACCCAGCAGTCTTACTGGCCTTGTTGTTTGTAGTTTATCCTAAATGTAATGGGAGGCAATGACTTGATCAAATTTTTGCTTTTAAAAAATTATTCTGACTACAGTATACTGAATGAATAAGAAATATAAAATGGATATGCGGATATTATTAAAAAGCTATTGCAGTCACCCTAACAAGAGATGATGTTGGCTTACACTAGAATGTGGAAATGAACTTAATATGCATTTTTGAAGTAGAATTATCAAACTTGAAATTCAATTAGCGCTGGCCAAGGCAACAGGACAGATAGTGATACTACCCACTAAATGGAATATACCAGAAGAGGAGATTGGGGAGAGAGAGCAATGGGAAAACATCAAAAACTTAATTCTGTACAATCAAGTTTGAAATGTCTACAGCCACTGAAGCGGATGTGTCTAGAACACAGTTGTACCTAGATTCTAGAGCTCAAAAGAGAAGTCAGAGCAGAAGATACAAATTGTGAAGTCACATGCATATACAAACAATAAACAAAATCACAAGAGTGGCTGCGGCTGCTGACAGAAAGTAAAGAGGATGAAGAGAAGAGGGTTTAGTTATTTTAAATTATTTTAAATTTACATCCAAATTAGTTAGCATATAGTGAAACAACGATTTCAGGAGTAGATTTCTTAATGTCCCTTACCCATTTAGCCCTTCCCCCCTCCCACAACCCCTGACAGTTTTTATCTTGAATGGACATTGGATCACCCCAAATATTTTTCTTAATCTATAGAGACAGCCATTTAATTTTCCTTATTTTGTTCATATGTGATTGTTTGATGGTTTAGTATTTCAAAGTAGGGTCAAAAAGACTGGGAAGGAGAAGCCATGGGATGGGAGGAAACCAAGGGTACTTGGGGCCAGGGGGTAAAAGAAGAAAGCATTTCAATAAAGGAACGTTGACTATTGCTGCAAATAAAGTAAAATGGGAACTAAAATGAGTCCATTGTATTCAACACATGCAGGTAATCTTTGGAAGTCCTGATATAATGGAGTTGTGAGGACAGAAGCCAGGCTGGAGTGGGTTAGAAGTCAGAGGTAAGGAAGTTCAGGGGCATGGGCAAACAAGGCTTGTGGTGATTGAAGTACAGTGATGAGAGAGAGACTGGGATCCAAGAAGGGCGGTAGTGGCAGTTGTTTGTCATCTTTATTGTTGTTGTCATTGTGGCTGTTCCTGGTGGGAAATACTGTAACATGTATTAATACTGATCAAATAGATCCAAATAGATGGGAAAGACTAGAGGGAGTGGAATTCAAACCACACAAGGAGGAAGTAGACTTGGACAAGAGGAGTGGTGTGTCCTCCATTGGAAGGCATGAAAAGAGGGCACAGATGCAACTATACAGCATAGAGCATGTGAAGGGAACATGGGGAGTTTCCATCTGAGAGTATCCCCTTTAAATATGAGACAAGGTCACCTTCTGAGACTGAGGGAGGGTGGAAAGTTTGAAGGAACATGGAGAAGAGATGAAATAGTCCTTGAGGAAAGAAGGATGGAGCTTACTAGACAAAATAGTGCTAGTTTTGCCATGGACCGGGGAGAAACCAGTTAAGTTTGGTTATGGTGCTACACAGTGTTACCATCTGCCAGGTTGTGTGATATTCTCCAGTGATGCCACGCCATGACAGGTGGCCCATGAGAAATTGGATGGCTGGGTTCATCTAGAGCTGGAGTGTAATCAGGTGGGGTGGGGGGGCAGAAAGAGAAAAAACATGAGGGTTTTGCAACAAAGGAATGGTTGTAATGAACAATGAAGGACAAGAGGGGCTAATGGGAAGACAATGAAAGGGCCAGTGGACTGGAGATGCAGGGGGCCCGTCAGCAAGCAAGCAGGAAAGATACAAACAGCAGGTTTCAGGAATCGGGATGTGCAATTTAGATATTCTGCAGAGGTGGAAGCCTCTGGTGATGACAGCCATCACCATGTAGCCATGGAAGAGGGTTGCCTAACAAAGGACTGAAGGAGAAAGTCATTGTAGATGAAGTGTTCAAAACCTGAAATTTGAGATGTTGAAGAAATTTAACCATGGATATTTAAGTTACCAAGGAAGACAGAGGTTGAAGTGGACAGAAAGATTAAGCCATGGTTCTAAAGTTTTTAGTGAGAGGGTAAATACTGAAGAGATTTACTCGCTAAAGAGTAACCAAGTTACAATGAAGAAAAGGAGAATGTGGTACCGCTGAATGGTTTGAGCCTCAAAAGACTACGAATTTTTATAAAAGGAGAGGGTAGTTATGGTCTAAAAGTATCAAGAGGGTGGAAGGAAGACACCTACCCTCAAGCCCAACCCCACAATAAATCAAGTAGGAGAAAATCACCTTTACTGGAGAAAATCTCAAGGAATATATCACGACAATAACTACAAATGTTTTGAGTGCCAACCTTATACAAAGAACATTTTATACATAACTGGTTTACAAAAACCATAATGGTTTACAAAAACCATTAGGTATTATTCCCATTTCACAGATAAGGAAACTAAGTTTAGACAGAGTTAAATAACTTGCATTAGTCATATATATTACAAATGACAGAGCTGAAGCCATAACGTGAAGAAAAACTGCAGTTATTGAAATGTTTTTGAGGGCTTATTATACTGACAAGATGCAATGCTTCTTTTATATAACTAGAAGGATCTTGAAAAGCCATTATTCTATTGACAAACGTTGAAGTAGTAGAAGTCCTGTGGACTGCCACATTCAGGAAAAGGTGATTATTTCATCCTGTGTCCTTGAGGAAGGAACCATTCTTGGTCCCTCCCATTCCCTCTCTTCTCCTTCCTCTCTCTTTCCTCCTACAATACAAACTCATGAAATCCATGTCCCATTTATCTTTGTCTCCCCTGAGTCTCACACAGTGCCTGACACACAGTAGTTGCTCAACAAGTATTTGGCGAAGTGGAACAAGGAAAATATCCAGACTAAACCAATCCACAGACCTTCTCTTATTACTAAGACAAGGAGAAGGGAGAAAAGAATGCAATGGTTTCTCTTACTGCCTCTCCAGCCACTCAAGAAGTCAGAAATGTGGCCACTTTATTTTACTTAATGGTAAAGTGACTAACTGTGCATTCTGAACCTTTAGTTCTTGGTCTGGAGTCAGGCCAAAAAGTCCACGGGTACATGGATCCAGGCCTGACATTGGAAAGGGTGTGGACACAGGTTAGGGCCAAAGCACTCTAATTTAATCCACCATCATCATCCCACTGTGTACCTATAAAACATGCCAACCACTCCATGAATGGTCCCAACAACCCATCTCCACCCTTCTAAGAGACTGCAGTACACAGAATCGAAATAGTTTTTGTTTTTTTTTTTTTCTTTAATGTCATTAAAATGCTTCTTTTCTCTAGGGCCCCTGGGTGGCTCAGTCAGTTAAGTGACTTCAGCTCAGGTTGAGATCTTGCAGCCTGTGAGTTCAAGCCCCGCATCTGGCTCTGTCCTGACAGCCAAAAAAAAGCTTCTTTTCTCTTTTTAATATTTCAGTATTTCAAGAGGAAGGAGGAAGCTGCTGGTTGCAGTGTTCCAGAAGTTGTCAGTATTCCCCTGCATCTGATTATTTCCTTAGAGGAAAACTGTTGTGTTGATGAGGCTCCAGGTGTGTCCTTTCGAGGATAGAGGTAGGATGGTGCTCTGGGCCAAAGCTATAGACTAAAAAAGATCAAAGGGAATCCCCCAAAGGGATCCACTTTGGATCATCCTATATCTTTATCAGTCTGCTCAGACTCTCCTAAGAGGGATACAAAAACACTGAGATCCATTTACCAACTTCTAACTAAGTTTTATTGGCTCAGTAATGTCAGCAGGTAGTAATGCCAAAGCTTACTACATGCCAGACGCTTTACTGAGTCCTTAAATGCTTATATTGTGTAATTCTTACTAAAGTCACCAGATATATATTATAACTATCCCCATTTTATACATAAGGAAACTGAGGCCCAGAGGTATTGCTTACAAGCAGAGGTGGGATTCAAACCCACACCTCTCAGGCTCCACTGCCCTACTGTGTGATCATCATATAGCAGTGCTTCCCAGAAGACAAAACCTACAGGTTCTACTGCAATTTGGTAGTAGTAGCCCTGTTAGCCAAGATTCAAAACTGAGTCTTTCCCTGCCCACCCATCTGTCCTTATCTCCTTTTCTGCAACCCAAACAATAGAGGTGGCAGAAAAGATATTAAGTCTGCCAAACACGAATAGAAATGTCAGAAATGAGGGGTGCCTAGGTGGCTCAGTTGGTTCAGCCCAGGTCATGATCCCACAGTTCATGGGTTCGAGACCCACGTCAGACTCTGTGTTGACAACTTGGAGCCTCGAGCCTGCTATGGATTCTGTCTCCCTCTCTCTGCCCCTCCCCCACGCGTGCTGGCGCTCTGTCTCTCTCTCAAAAATAAATAAACATTAAAAAAAAAACTATTAAAAAAAAAAGAAATGTCAGAAATGAGGTTGTGAGCCTTAACAGAAACACAAGAGTTAAAGTCCTCTGGGTTGCTTTATTTTCAGAATATGCCAGAACAGACTGCTCCAGATTCTGTGAACCTGATGTCAAACACTGTGGGAGGTTAAGGTTCACAGTGCTGGAATTATCACCTGGGGGCTCTAGCCCACAAAGAGAAGGCATTCCTTCTTCCCACCACCTTCCCAGTAAGTGGCAAGAAAGCAAAAGACGTGGTGAGTCTGTTTTTTGTCACTAATCATGACTGCAGACTCCCATGGACGCTATGAGAATAGGATCTCAGGCAGTAAAAAGAGGTGGGTGTCGTAACTTCAGCAACATGAGGAAGAGGAAAACGGATCTGCAGGAGCCTGGGGAACAGAATGTAAGAGAATGTGAAATGTTCTTGGTTTCAGTCACATATACAAATTATGAACCAGTTGGGACTCATCAGAAATTTTTTGTGGGCCAACTTTGCAGTGAAATGCTTTGCTCAGTCTGGAGAAGTGTGAAGAACTGGCAGCTGACTTAGGATGGCTTGTTTTGAGTTAAGTCTGGGTTCACCCCACAGTTTACATCTCCAGAGCCCTCCAACACCCAGCTGAGACAGCAACTGCAACCACAGGACTCCCATGGAGAAATTTGTCACTGGAGACATCACACGCAATTCAGCCTAAAGAGTGTGCTCTAAGTGGCTACTGGATGACTCACAAAATCACCTGAACCAGTGTGCATCTGAACCAGATGCTACAGTGTGCAGCTCCCCTTCCCAAACAAACAGTGAGGGCACTCAGTCCTGGGTGCTAGGAACTCACTTCCAACTTTCTCAAGACCATCCCATTACCTTTCATAGGTAACCCAGCAAAGGTAGTACGATGAGTAAACTGGGGCACAGAAGTATAGCTGACCTGCCCACATCCAGGTTGTAAGTTAACAGAGCCAGGATCCAAGCCACTCACAATACAGACAAGGGTCTACTCTGTACCAGGACTGTGTTTACCCAAGATGACTAAGACACTTCCCCTCCTCAAGGAATTGACAGTCTATTCAGGTGTGCTTCATCTCATGGGTTTCAAATCCAGGTTTTTCAGCCACTTTTAAAATACTATAACTACCCTAAAGCATTTATTGTCTATATCATTTGTTTGAGACTTAGCACAGATTATCTCGAATGATAGTTCTCTTCCTAAGTGTGTGGGACATATTTATAACTGGATTTTAAGCTATTTGAAGGTGAAGGCTGTGCGACATAAACCTTTGTGTCCCTGTACCTAGCACTGTATCTTGCACTTGATGGTGTGACTCAGTAGGTCCTTTCTGATACTGTTGGTGGTAGTGCTCATGGGGGAGACTGATGGCAGTTGGAAGAATTTGGGTTTCAGAGAATTTGTTCCCTCTATACCAACCAAAGGTGTGTTTACAGGAACATATTATATGATTAAAATTCATTTAAACATGAACTACAAACTAGAATGATTAATTCAAAATATAGGCTTTTGAGCCAGACTATCTACATTTGAAATCATTCCCACAACCGGCTTTTTAGCTGTGTGCTTAGCAAGTTACTTAATTTCTCTGTGCCTCAGTATCCTTATCTGTAAAATGGTAACAGTAACAGTAAGGACCCTGAGAAAATTACTCAAGTTAATACATGTAAAACACTTAGAACAGTATCTGTCACATAGTAAGTGCTCAACAAAACTTAACTCTTATTGTTATATTCAAATAATTTTACTTCAGTGCAATTAATATATAGTCATATTGGGGCACATGGGTGGCTCAGTCAGTTGAGCAACTGACTCTTGATTTTGGCTAAGGTCATGATATCATGGTTCATGAGTTGTAAGCTCACGCTATAAACATGGGACCTGCTTGAGATTCTCTCCCTGCACCTGCCCCACACTTGCATGCACCTGCTCTCTCTCTCTCTCTCTCAAAATAAATAAATAAAAACTTTAAAAATATATATATAGGGGTGCCTTGGTGGCTCAGACAGTTAAGCAGAGGACTTCGGCTCAGGTCACGATCTCATGGTTTGTGAGTTCAAGCCCCATGTTGGGCTTTGTGCTGACAGCTCAGAGCCTGGAGCCTGCTTCAGATTCTGTGTATCCCTCTCTCTCTGTCCCTTCCCCACTCTCACTCTGTCTCTCTCTGTCTCAAAAATAAACAAACATTAAAAATATATGTATATGTATGTATATATATGTGTGTGTGTGTGTGTGTGTGTGTGTGTGTGTACATATATATATATAGTCATAAAATTGGCAGAGGCAAATCATAGACAACAAACCCTGTTCATGCATTTAAGGAGTAACTTCTAAGTGACATCCTAGGTTCAGTATGCATTTAGTTCAATGCTTCTTCAGCTATGATTAATAACTTATTCAACAAATATTTATTAAATATCCATTATATGCTAGAAGACAGAGACATAGACTATGGCTTCCCTCAAAGAGCTTGCAGTCCAGGGGTGAATTTAGCACAGGAAATGCAGGGACAAGAAACAGCACAAGGTACTATGGAACACAAACAAGGGACATATAACCCATCTTGAGGTTGTTAAAGGGGGTCTCTGTACCAAATTTTGAAGAACAAGTAGAAGTGAGCCAGATAAGGAAGGGAGGGAGGAATTGATGAAAATAATAATTACATTTATAATTATAATACCATGTGTTTCCATAAGTCTATAATTTACAAAATGTATCAATTATCTTATTTAATGAAAACTGATTGGTTCCTAGTCCAAAATGTGGACATATGAGCTGCACCAGACCAATCAAGGCCCTTCTCTGAGTATTTTTTGAATTTGAGCTGTGAAGAAGTGTGTCTTTATCTCTTGGTCACAAGTTACAGAGGTGGGAGGACAAAGCAGCCTACAGCCATGTCCCCTGCTGAGCAGAGAAGCAGCTGGTAAGAGAGACTGAGGCTTGCAGGCAAAGAGGCAGAAATGAGAGAGATGATGTTTGATGTGCGGGATCCAGTAGCCAGCTCCACCCTGCCCTTTCTACTTGGGATCACATGCACTGCTGACCACAATGAATACCTATAATATCACTGCTGATGAGCATGTATTGGGTGTTTAATATGTACCAAAGCTGTGCCAACCTCTGCACAATTCCAGTAGGACCAAACTCTTTTGTAAAATGTGTTGCCAGGCCAGGAATAGAATGAGCTAGCATATAGGTGCCTATTTCTCATTGACTTATCCAACAGCTAAGAACGGTCTCACTTGAGCAGAATCACTGGATATTCAGTGTAGACAATGAAATCTAGTTGCTGGTTGCTCTTTTTTAAATCTCCTTTTGTTTACTTGCTCTATAATAGTCCAAAGATGCCTTGTACTCTGGAAAAGACAATTGTTTAAATGTAGACAGTTTTTGGCCCCTTGCAGGCTGGAATTTGGAAGGCAAAGGAGAGACCAGCTCTATGAGTATGCTTTTCACAGAGCCTGCTTCCTGACCTGCCATCAACTTGCTACTGACACCTCTAATGCTATGAGCCCCACACCGTCCCTATGCCCAATTCATCTTGAGACAAATACCTGTCCTCTCTCAGCAATGGCTACTTGGGTGTTAATCTTCACACTGTCCATCTGCACCTCTCAGACAAGGTGCACGCTCTAGCAAGTGATCAGAAGGGTCTTTAAAATATTCCTGCAGTCCCCAGCACTTCTCTCTTGTCAGATGCAAATTCTTCCTCCATCCACAAAGGCAGTTTACTCTATGCCACAGCTCCAAACTGCCTGCATGTTCATCTCCAAAAATACAAATCCTCCTTCTTCAATGTTCTGCTTATTGCTATTGCCAAAGACACCTAAAAATAAGTCGATTTCCATACCACACAAAGCATTAGAACAATAACAACAATAGAACCTCACGGCAGTTCAGCCCCTTACGGTATTCCAAATGCATGTGATTTACCCCACCAATATTTTTAACAATATGGGGATTGTGTAATGCAATTTGGACAGATATTGTTACCCCACTTTACAGATCACAAAGAGCATATCTATTTCCTCAAGTTACCAGACTGTAAGTGACGGAGCCAGGCAAGGACCCCACGCATCTTGCATATTACACTCTGAGAAGAGGGCAACCATTATAAGGATACAAATCCCAAACTAGTAATAAAAATCACTTAAGTTTAAAACCTTAATTACCTTGTCCTTCATTTTCTTTTGGGAATATATGATGTTTGGCTTTAACAGATATATATTATATTTGGAGAGAAATACTTTATTGGTTTTTTTTAATGTTTATTTTTGAGAGAGAGAGACAGAGACAGAGTGCACGTGGGGAAGGAGCAGAGAGAGGGAGACACAGAATCCGAAGCTCCAGGCTCTGAGCTGTCAGCACAAAGCCCAACGCAGGGCCTGAACCCACAAACTGTGAGATCATGACCCAAGCTGAAGTCAGACGCTCAACCAACTGAGCCACCCAGGTGCCCCTATATCTCCTTTGAATAAAGAGTCTAAATGTTTCCAAAAATAACACAATTCATTTTCATTAAGGGCTCTGTGTGGGGTGAGGGACAGTGGCTCTTATGCAAACCATTTCTCATCTCATACCTTGAAATGACAATGAAAGAGCAGTGCAAAACTGAGAGAAGATGTCCCTTTAAAAAAAAAAAGGACTTCAGACATGGCTTTTGGAGCAATATGTCTGAATGTCTCCCACACTTTACATCAGTACAGTTTACTGGTAGATAAGTCAGAAAATTCCAGAGAAAAATGTTTTCTTCCCAGTTCCTTCCCCAAGAGAGATTTTAAATGTTGATTACTTTCTTTTTAGAGAATCTGTGTTCATTCAAAAGGGGAGTTTTCTCATCGTCTTCAAAACAATCACCACACAGCCCAAGAGTCAAGCAACACAGTCATCAAATGGAACCATTCTGGTGGTGCCCTAGTGTCCTGAGAAGACTCGATGCAAAGACAAAATGACAGGAACTTGAGCTGCAGCAAATAACTGGGGACTGTGCCACACAGCCCATGGCAAAGAAACAGCCAAACACTTTTTGTAACTGCAAAGTTAAAACAATAACAAAATTTTGCACATGACACTCCATACTCTAGCCTCCAGGGGTCACTGTTAAATGTCACAGCTAGTTCTCCAACCAGCAAGTCTCCAAGGACCTAAGTCAAAAAAATTTTCTCCAGCCAGAACTTTATTTAAAAAAAAAAAAAAAAAGTTTATTTTTGAGAGAGAGAGAGAGAGAGAGAGAGACAGAGCATGAGTAAGGGAGGGGCAGAGAGGGGGAGACACAGAATCCAAAGCAGGCTCCAGACCCTAAGCTGTCAGCACAGAGCCCAACGTGGGGGCTAGAGCTCATGAACCGCAAGATCATGACCTGAGCCAAAGTCAGACGCTTAAATGACTGAGCCACCCAGGCGCCCCCAGAAGTTTCATAACCCTTGCCAAATATAGACAACTCCTTTTGACAGAATATTTTAGGAACTTGACATTCTTTGACATATCTCTTATTTTTCTTTGAAACAATCTTCATTGTCATGGTTTTTTACAAATTTTTTTTTCAAGGAACAAAAAGTGATTTTTTTTAACACTTCACAGCTAAGCAAAGTCCACATAACTTGCATAACTCATGAAGCACCCATGAATAATACGTATTGCTTCTTCTTCTAAAGTTATCCATTTTTCATTTCTATAGAGTTTAAAAATATATAGAAACAAGGAAGGCTAAATTCAGATGTGGGCAGGAAAAAGGCCCAGAAAACAACTTGAATAGGAGGATTATATATTATATATGTATGTGTGTACATATGTATGTATACACACACATACATATATATATATATAGAGAGAGAGAGAGAGAGAGAGAGAGTGGTCATGCAGATAAGAACAGAATTATGTATTATATATTCAGTATACTTACATATGTAATGTAACAGGCAGGCTGTTAAAATCCCACAAAAAGGATATTAATGTATTTTTTTTTAATTATCTTAGCAAGTATACAAAAGTAGCAAAATCATTTATCCTAGTTTCACCAACAACACTAAAGCAACCAAAAACTGAGAAGTTGTTTTAAACATAAGGTTATTTAAATTTGTTTTTAGCCCATAACAGCTTTTTCCAAACTGAGTTCCCCAGTCAAATAGTTCAAAAATGCTACAAAACATTTCCTTCTTTTGGAGAAGTAAAACACACAGAAAGAGAGCTATTTAACCCAGCTTTCTAACATAGCATTTTGTAAACTTACTTAACCACTGAACATGTTATTCATGGAATATCTTTTAATTTCTCATGCAATCTATCATAACAAACAATAAAAATATTAAAATATAAACACAGTTTGGAAAACGCTGGCCTAGGGTTTTAATGAGTGCCAAGAAGATTTAAGAATTTTTAAATGCTATATATGTTTATTTTATTTTGTTCTTGATTTTTGAAATTGCCTTTTGGGAGACTATCTTATTATCCAGAGAATTTTTTTCAATACATATTATAATCCAAGTTTGTCAATTTCATTTCCCATTATCATTTTCTGATTCTCTAAAAATTTATAGTCATACACCAAGCTTTATCATTTCACACAATACTAATATTTTGTATTTCTCCAAAAAAAGCTCAAAGTATACTGCAAGCATTTTGTGACTCATTTTCATAACACTACTGTGACACAGGTAGAGATTAATTGTTCCATTTCACAGATGTAGAAAAGGCATCTTAGAGAATGAGTAATAGTGTGGAAATAAAACTCACTTATTGAGCCTTCAGAATGTAATCTTTCATCCAGATGGCAATGTTCCTCTACAAATTAAAAGTTTAGTTCTCTCTGTGTGTGCCCAGCTCCTTGGGAAAAAAAATAAAATAAAGAACAAGTGGAAAGTACTACTGATGGTATCTTCTCCACAATAGAAACATTTGATCAGGATCTTTCCCACAAGGATTCTGAATAACAAGGTAAGGGAGCAACCCCCTCCAGGCAGTAGAAGGCACTTGGTGATATAATTCTAATGCAGAGCCAAAGAGCTTAGTATCAGTCATCAATTTACAACCATCTATTTCCTTTTCAAGAGCTAACAGGGGCTGTGCAGACTCATTTGCCCTAGGCCACAAAATAAAACACAGAACAGTCAAATCAGTTGAAATAATTTTAAATCTCTTAAAATAATGGAATCTTCTGCGTTTGTTGAATAGGCTTGAAAAGTCACTGGTTATTAAATCAGTTATTGTTGTTATGCTCACTTTCAAATGGTTTGGCAGCTATCATTTAAGGAAAAGCTTCCTAAACAAAATTCCCAGTTCCTTCCATCCTCAGAGTACGTGCGCACACACACACACACACACACACATCTTCTGGTCCCCAAGAGGACATCTCTGTTCCTTTCAAAATCAAAAATCAGAAAAAGAAACTATTGGATTTTTTCTTCTGCAACATTTTCATTCTTAACATTTAACCTTGCTTCCTGGTGCATTTTGCCTGGCAGAAATATTTATTTGGACAAAGCCTCATTTGTGTCTCCATTCCTACTGGGACAACCCAGCCTGCTTTCCCTGAAGCTCTCATTTACACACCTAAGCATTTAGTTCTCATCTCCAAGTTTAGGCTAATTCTTAGCCAATTCTTTCACTATTCAAAGGGAAGTTAGGAGCCAGCTAAGCTTTGATGCTGGAATAATGCTCAGTTCCTTTATCACTGCTGCTCTTCTGCCTTTTGAGGCCTCCTGGGAACTAATGTCTAGGCCCAGAATCTCAGGCCAAGGCTGGGCTCAGCTTCTGGCTGCTCCACCCCCCCAGATGCCACCCACTGCCTTCATGGTTTCCATGATTTCCATCCCCTGTCACCCACGCTCCTGCCCCTGGCCTCTGCCAGACCGTGCAGATCGTTTTCCATCACTGGCCATCAGGCAAGCTCCTGGAAGACCTGGCCAGCCTGAATGCCATCTGTCCTCCAGTACCTTCCTCAGCCACCTGGACAGTCTGTCAACATACTAAGTCCCAAGCACTTGAGTGTAAGCATCCAGAATGTTCAACTGTTCCAAAGACACTGACAATCTGGAAGAACAAGAGTCTGAAAGTTTCACTAGCCAGACAGTAGATACCCACCTGCCAAGTACAGAAAAGATGCTCAATACATACATATTGAACAAACAGCTGAGTTCTGGCCACTGCACACAGATATCTCTGACGCCAGCATCTGCCCCTCCCTGTAAAACTGACCACCAGCCATAAGTGAAGAGAACCTGAATTGTCAGATTAAGGTATGGTGGCTCACAGCAGAGACTTTGGATTCAGACTGCCATGACTCCATCCCATGCCCACCACTTACTGACTATATAATCTTTGGAAGGCTATTTGGCCTTCCTCACCTCAATGTCCACATCGATAAGATGGGGGAGAGAATCGCTTTCCACATGAGGTTTCTGTAAAGACTAAATGAGCCACATAAGGGACAATGTGAATCCCTAGGCTAGAACTGGCACTAGAGAAATGTTAACTATTTTTAGCATTAAGTAACATCACTTACACCCAAAAGGGGGAATGAGAAATAAAACAAACAAAACAACTTGGTGCCTGAGCATGTCAAAATAAACTGTACGTAACTGTTGCATTTTTTCCTTTCACTTTCAGTCCTTACTTCGGTCATGTTTGCTTGGGGTGGCAGCCCATGACACCGGAACGACCAGCAAGCCAACACTGCAGCAATTCTCAGTCCTCACGCGCACCTGCTAATGTCACAACAACAAGCCACTCCAGTTCTCCTCAATGTGCTGCTGAAGGATGAGAGGTGTGTTTCTGCTTCAGGAACTATTAAAAAACCCAAGATTACTTTTGTCCTTGAATACTCTTGAAGAACACTTGCCCCAAGCTGGTCAAGCTTTCAAGCCTTTATTCACTGGCTGGTTGGACTTTGTGCCATGCTAGGTATTAGGCTGCTGGACCCAGCTTCGAAGGTCAGAGTCCTTAGCGTTCCAGAGCAAGCTGGCTTTATAGTCTTGACCCTTTTCAGAGAGAGAGTGCCACTTCTTCAGGATGCTCTAACACCAATTTCACCTTGGCTATTCCTTACAATTTGAAAAATCCTCTAGAGCGATGCAGAAATGTATAACACTGTGCAGAGTATTTCTAAAGAACAGAAAAACTTATTCAGCCAGAGGACTGCTTTACAAAAATGTGGGCTCTCACCCATTAGTAAGTGATGTTTAGTTGATCTCAAGAGGTTTGGTTTTAGTAAAATAGAAAAAAGTAATGGAATAGAAGGAAATGGAATGAAATAGAACACAACAGAATAGATAATATCAAAATGTGTCCCATGTAAAAAAAGTATTGTGTCATGTTTTAATTATGTATATATGTAATTAAATGTAAATTTAATCACAATGTAAAAGTATAATTCTCATTATGGATCAAGATGAAATATTTTTTAAAATCACATGTCTAATGGGCTGCCTAAATCAGTATAGACATACCTCATTTTGTTGTGCTTCACAGACATTGTGTTTTTACAAATTGAAGGTTTGTGGCAACCCTCATCAAACTATTGATGCCATTTTTCCAACAGCATTCACTCACTTTGTGTCTCTGTGTCACATTTTGATAATTTTCATAATGTTTAGAATTTTGCATTTTTATTATATTTGTTATGGTGATCTGTGATGCTACTATTGCAGTTGCTTGGGATACCACAAACCAGGCGCATACAAGACAGCAAACTTAATCGATAAATGTTGTGTGTGATCTGTCTGTTCCACCATCGGCCCTTCCCGCATCTCTTTCCCTCTTCCCAGGCTTCCCTATTCCCTGAGACACAGCAATATTGAAATTTGGCCAATTAATAATCCTACAATGGCCCCTAAGTGCTCAAGTGAAAGAGTCGTATGTGTCTCACTTTAAAGCAAAAGCTAGAAATGACTAAGTTTAGTAAGAAAGACATATTGAGAACCAGATAGGCCAAAAACTATGCCTCTTGTACCAAACAGTTAGCCAAGTTGTGACTGCAAAAGTAAAGTTCTTGAAGGAAATTAAAAGTACTACTTCAGTGAACATACGAATGATAAGAAAGTGCAGCAGCCTTGTTGCTGATATGAACAAAGTTTGAGTGGTCTGGATAGAAGATCAAACCAGCCACAACAGTCCCTTAAGCCAAAACCTAATCCAGAGCAAGGCCCTAACTCTCTTCAATTCTATGAAGACTGAGAGAGGTAAGGAAGCTGCAGAAGAAAAGTGTGAAGCTAGCAGAGGTTGGCTCATGAGGTTTAAGGAAAGACACGATCTCCGTAACACCAACATGCAAAGGGAGGAAGCAAATGCTGATGTAGAAGCTGCAGCAAGTTATCCAGGAGATCTAGCTAGATCACTACTAAGGGTGTCTACACTAAACAACAGGTTTTCAATGTAGACAAATGGCCTTCTATTAGAAGAAGATGTCATCTTGGCCTTTCACAGCTAGAGAGGAGAGGTTAATGCCTGGCTTCAAAGGACAGGCTGACTCCTTTGTTAGGGGTTAAGACAACTGGTGACTTTAAGTTGAAGCCAATGCTCATTTACCATTCTGAAAATTCTCAGGCCCTTAAGAATTATGCTAAGTCTAGGGCATCTGGGTGGTTCAGTCAGTTAAGCATTCAACCCTTGATTTTCGCTCAGGTCATGACCCCAGGTTGTGGGATTGAGCCCTGCATCAGACTCTGTGCTGAGCATGGAGCCTGCTTAAGATTCTCTCTTTCTTTCTCTCTCTCTCTCTCTCTCTCTCTCTCTCTCTCTACACCCCCCGTCCCTCTCCCCCCACTTCTCTCTCTAAAATAAAAAAGAAAATAAAAAAAGAATTATGCTAAACCTACTGTGCCTGTGCTCTAGAAATGGAACAAGCCTGGATAATAGCATATCTGTTTACAACATGGTATACTGAATATTTTAACCCCACTGTGGAGACCTCCTGCTCAGAAAAAAAACATTCCTTTCAAAATAGTACTACTCACTGATAATGCACCTGATCACCCAAGAGCTCTGATGGAGATGTAGAAGGAGATTATTGTTGTTTTCATGCCTGCTAACATAACATCCATTCTGTAGCTCATGGATCAAGGAGCAATTTTGACTTTCAACTCTTATAATTTAAGAAGAACATTTCATAAGGCTACAGCTGCCATAGACATGGATTCCTTCAATGGATCTGGGCAAAGTCAATTGAAACCCTGCTGGAAAGGATTCACCATTCTACATGCTTTTAAGAACTTCGTGATTCATGGGAAGAAGTCCAAATATAACATTAACAGGAGTTTGGAAAAAGTTGATTTCAACTGTCGTGGATGACTTTATGAGATTCAAGACTTCAGTGGAGGAAGTCACTTCAGATGTGGTGGAAAGAGCAAGAGAACCAGAATTAGAAGTAGACCTTGAAGACGTGACTGAATTGCTACAAGTTCAAGATAAATCTTGAACAGATGAAGAGTTACTTCTTATGGATGAGCAAAGAAAGTGGTTTCCTGAGATGGAATCTACTCCTGGTGAAGATGCTTTGAACACTGTTGAAATGACAACAAAGGATTTAGAATATTCCCTGGACTTAGTTGGGAAAGCAGCAGCAGGGTTTGAATGGACTGACTCCAATTTTGAAAGAAATTTCACTGGTAAAATGCTATCAAACAGCATTCATGCTACAGAAAAATCGTCTGTGAAAGGAAGACTCCATCAATGAGGCAAACATGATTGTTGTCGTATTTTAAGAAATTGCCACAGGCACCTCAACTTTCAGCAACAACTTCCCTGATTAGTCAGCCACTATCAACATGGAGGCAAGATCCATCACCAGCAAGAAGATTATGACTTGTTGAAAGCTCAGATGATTGTTGGCATATTTTACCAAAACAAGTTATTTTTAAATTAAAGTATGTGCATTGTTTTTTAGACATAAAGCTATTTATTATACATTTAATAGACAACAGTATAGTATAAACTTAACTTTTATATGCACTGGTCTTCTAAGGTTCCTGGACTCAATTCCAAATTGGGGGCCAGGGTTGTGGGGCTCCCCTCCACACAGCATCAAGGAATTCTTGGACACCAGCAGGGTGTCTGAGAATTCAACCCAATGCTAACTCTACCTACCCAGAGAGAGAATCAGATTCCACAGGTAAAGGCAGTCCTATAAGACTTCCCCCTACCTCCCTACTTCAGGTGCCAGTCACAAGCCCCAGGCTGTTTGTTACCTGTGCTTCTGACTAACTGGCTACAGACAGCAGATGAAAGTCCAGCTTGTTATTTAAACTACTAACCCATGGGGCGCCTGGGTGGCTCAGTCGGTTAAGCAGCCGGCTTTGGCTCAGGTCATGATCTCGCGGTCCGTGAGTTCGAGCCCCGCGTCGGCCTCTGTGCTGACAGCTCAGAGCCTGGAGCCTGTTTCAGATTCTGTGTCTCCCTCTCTCTGACTCTCCCCCATTCATGCTCTGTCTCTCTCTGTCTTAAAAATAAATAAACGTTAAAAAAAAAAAAAAAAAAAAAAACTACTAACCCACTGGCTATAAAGCAGAGGTTCCCAGGACCTCCTCCTCAGGTTTGATTAACTCACTACAGCAGCTCACAGAACTCAGTAAACATCTTACTTCCTGCATCACCAGTTTATTATATAGGATGTAACTCAAGAACAGCCAGATGGAAGAGATACACAGGGCAAGGTATGTGGGAAGGGGTGCAGAGCTTCCAGGCACCTGCCTCCCCTCATCCCCAAATGTTCACCAGCCCAGAGGCTCTCCAAACCCAGTCCTGATTGACTAACTCATTGGCCACTAGGTAATTTAACCTCGGCTCCTCTCCTCCCTTTTAGGAGGTCAGGAAATTTTTGTCCCACACTTTTTTTTTAAGTTTATTTATTTATTTTGAGAGAGACAGAGACAGCATAAGCAGGGGAGGGGCAGAGAAAGAGGGGCAGAGAGAGAATCTCAGCAGTCTCCGTGCCACCAGCTATGGGCTTGACCCCACAAAGGGTGAGATCATGACCTGGGCCAAAACCAAGAGTCAGACTCTTAACTGACTGAGCCACCCTGGCTCCCCCTGTCCCATACTTCTACTCACAGAGTTGGTTCTCCAGGCAATCAGCCCCATCCTTAAGTTATCTGAAGGTAACCTTTCCAAAGTTACCTCATTACCATAACAAAAGGTACCTTTATCACAGAAAATTAAAAGGGTTTTAGAAACTGTAAGCCAGGAACTTTGGACCGAGACCAAATGCATCTGAATGACCAAATATCACAATATTGCAACTAGGAAACCAAAAAATTCACTTGACTCACTTTATTGCAATATTCACTTTCCTGAGGTGGTCTGGAATCAAACTGCTGTATCTCGAGGTGTGCTGTATTGACCCATTCTTCCACCTATACCAGTAACATTTCAGTCCAGGGGGTGATGAACATTGGAAAAATATCAGGGAATATGCAGCCAAATTTAGCTGTGTGTCTAGAAGTTATTCAAACAAATTTAGGAAAAATTAATTCAAGACTCAGCTACATCAAACACCCAGAAACTTAAATGGTAGTTAGAGAACACAAACTTAACATCAGACTGCTGAGATTTGAATCTTTGTCCCTTGTTAGCTGTATCTTCGTGGGTCAAATACTCAGCCTCTCCAAGCCTAAGGGTCCTCTTCTATGAAATGGGGATAAAATGGGGTCCTCTTCAGTTACTAGGAAAATGAAATTCAGCATGATAATGAATTATTATAAAAGGATGATACAGCACTTAGCACTGTGCCTAGCACAAAGTAAGCTCTAATAGCTATTATTATCTTTGCCATTGAAACTGGTAGTTATTGGGGCACCTGGGTGGCTTGGTCTGTTAAGCGTCCGACTTCAGCTTAGGTCATGATCTCACGGTCCGTGAGTTCGAGCCCCGCGTCGGGCTCTGTGCTGACAGCTCAGAGCCTGGAGCCTGTTTCAGATTCTGTGTCTCCCTCTCTTTCTGCTCCTCCCCTGTTCATGCTCTGTCTCTGTCTCAAAAATAAATAAACGTTAAAAAATTTCAAAAAAAATAGAGAAACTGGTAGTTATTATTGTTGTTTATTACATGAAACACTGTTGTCTAAATAGCTTCATCTAGAAGATAATACTCAGCACACCATGAAGACCAAATAGCTATTTTCCCTCATTAAGCCACCCAGCCTATTAAAACTCCTGGTGACTCAAAACACCAAATCTGCCTGAACAGTTAAGAGAGGCCTAGTACTCCATTTCCAACTGGAGCTACCCAAACAGTCGGTGTAGGTTTGGGGGTGTATGGTTAACACCATGATATTTTGTCCTGCATAGTAATAGCTAGTGTGGGTTCAAAAACAAACACAAAGAAAAAATAATAAAGTAAAATAAAATAAAACACGAATACTATATCCAAGTGGTCATGTGTAAAGAAAATTTGCCTTTTAATCACTTTTTCATAAAAAATCAAAAGGAATTCCAAAGAGCTTTCAATTAATTATTTCAGTCTTAATTTTTTTAACTTTATTTTTTATTTTTTTAAATTTACATCCGAATTAATTAGCATATAGTGAGGCAATGATTTCAGGAGTAGATTCCTTAATGCCCCTTACCCATTTAGCCCATCCCCCCACCCACAACCCCTCCAGCAACCCTCAGTTTGTTGTCCATATTTATGAGTCTCTTCTGTTTTGTCCCCCTCCCTGTTTTTATATTATTTTTGTTTTCCTTCCCTTATGTTCATCTGTTTTGTCTCTTAAAGTCCTCATATGAGTGAAGTCATATGATTTTTGTCTTTCTCTAATTTCACTTAGCGTAACACCCTCCAGTTCCAGCCACATAGTTGCAAATGGCAAGATTTCATTCTTTTTGATTGCCAAGTAATACTCCATTGTATATATATACCACATTTTCTTTATCCATTCATCCAGCGATGGACATTTGGGCTCTTTCCATACTTTGGCTATTGTTGATAGTGCTGCTATAAACATGGGAGTGCATGTGTCCCTTCAAAACAGCACACCTGTATTCCTTGGATAAATGCCTAGTAGGGCAATTGCTGGGTCGTAGGGTTCACAGTCCTAATTTTTAACTTGGAGCTAGTTTTGTTTGGGGGATTTTTTTACAGTTATTTATCTTACTTACCTGTGTTAGCCCTTTCAGGACTTTCTCCGTGGCTCAGCAAGAACACATGGTGAAGACGGGTGAGGAACAGGCAGGGGGATGGCAGGGCTGGGATGCTGGAAACCACTGACAGAAACTATACACTGATGAGAATAGCCTTTTCTGGCTCTTATTTTCTAGATCTATTCCCTGTCAACACTGTGTTCCACTTCACAGCAGCAAGGAAAAGCCAATGTGGTACCTTCCTGATGCTTTAGGGCGGGTTGAATGCAGAAATCCTTCATAAAAGCCCGAGACTGCTTAAGCAGTCTATAAATGAAATTAGGGTGACCTAGACAAGGACTTTTTTTAAAACCCCATCCTCCTGCTGGACTCTCTTCATTCCAGCCTGAAGACCCACTGGTCCTCAGATCCAGCTGGTCACATTATTTAGGCTGAAGTTTAGCTTTACGGTGTGAGAAAAGGATATTCTTAGAGCAGTGAAAACTGATTATGTTTTTAATTCAGATACCTATAATAGACATGTGAAAAAGAAACTATGTGCCCAGCACATAGTCTCACCTAATCTTCATCCTCTGATGTATGTATCCTCTGATGTATGATAATCTACATTATCTCACCATATCTTCATCCTCTGATGTATGTTTATCCCCATTTTACAGATGATAAAACTGAGGCTAAGAATAGCTAAGTAATTTGCACCCACACAGCTAGCAAACAGTGTGGTCAACTTTGGGAAAGGAATGAAGAGCTCCTCTTTTACCCACAACACACTTCCTACAACAGTAGTAAACCACCCCATCTTCACATTTGCTTCCACAAACCATCTCACAACGCTCTAAGAACAGAGGGGAGGGTGTGAGTGGGGGAGGTAAACTGAGCAGACAGAAAAGGAAGGCTAGTGTGATTCCCCAACTTCCTCCCATCACAAACACCCCGACAGAACAGGGTCTATAGTGACATCAGTATAGTTTGGGTTCTCATCCCAGCTCTGGAAGAACGTGTCCAAGAGTAGTTTAGCACCAAACAAAGTGAGGACAACAGAGGGTAGAGCCAGACTAGAGGGTGATCTAGGAGATAGCCTGATCATTCTCAGCAGGCCAGAAGCCTCACTCTATTTTAAAGAAATAGCACTGTAAATGATGTATCACATTTTATAACAACTCTTAATTCATCAGTGTCTCAATAAACATCACCTCCACTTGAGGCTGAAGATATCACATCTAAGAATATGGTTTAACTTTTCCAGCGTCAAATAATAGCATCATTATGTTCCAGCCATGTTTGAACTAGAAACAATGCAATGAAATTTTAATGGGAAAAAAAATCCTTTAAATTCATATGAAAGTTTCTAATTGAAAAATGAATCCTCTATATTCCCAAAGAAACACACAGGATGCAGACTATGGTTATTGTTTTAATAAGCAGATAATCCATATTAACGTGTTGTCTTAAGAATTCTTTTTTCAGTTAAACATTTGCCATAACTCAGGGAAATGTTTGCATAACTCAGCATTATTCGAAATCAAAATGCATATACAATCCAATCTGAAAACATTTCAAAGCCTTGCTCCTATCAGATGTTCAGAGAGATGAAGAAATTTCATACAAAGCCCCTATTCTTAATGAAAATCCATCTCTCCTTCATCCCTCACCTCTGGCTGATCATGACAAAAAGCTTTTCCCTAAAGAAAGTGGATTGAGTAGGAATGTGGAAAGAGAGACATAATGTGTATTCAACCCTCTGCCTGCTGCCAGCTCTTGGGATTTTACTGGCTTTGAAATATGTATAAGCTAGGGTGACTGTTGTATTATTCATCACAGATTTATCAGACCTCTAAACTCAGTTATACACCATGACCATGGAACACTTTAAAATAACAATAATAACAAAATGTGTAATAAAATAGATATTCTTATTTTAAAAATGCTCTCTAGGAAAAGAAAAAAACAGAACAGTTGTTTACAGTTAATATCTAGGACTTTAAGTAAAAATTGTAGCAAGGTTCCCCATTCTCCAACACTTCATCTCTAAATTAATAACTCAGTCTTCAGGGGTCCCTTCCTCACTTAGGGCCCCTATATAGCAGAATTCACCTGTAAAGAATCAACACCTTTATGATAGGGAAAATTGGATAAAATAGGCAGACAGGGAAAGGATTAGGACTGAGGTCCCTGGGTGGGGAAAGACACATACTTTGGAACAATGCTGGGAATGTCTGACTACAGCAAACCTCCTCAGGCGTAAGGTCCCTCTTAAGAATGTAACAGACACCACCTACTCCCCCTCAGGGTTCCCTCAGGAATTTGACAATCAAAATACCAAGCTAAACCATAAAACTCATGTTCTATGAGGGACACTATGACCAGTCTGACTCCTCACACAATGGAATTGAGCCAATCAGGAAAGGACAACCCAGCACCTAGAGTTGTCAAGCCAATAAGGGTGGGACCTGAGAAGGAACAGTGGGAAAAGGAGGGGGGTGACCAAAACCTCATAAAACAAGGACCCTTGCCTATAGTCATGGGCATTCACTTTTGAATGTCCCCTCTCTTTTAAACAGAGTTTTCCTACTATTCTTATTTTCTAATCTTATACTCTAATAAACTTTTGCCTGCTGCTCATTTTATTTTGTGTCCATCTCTTCCTTCTTCAAAGCGTGGAGACAACGAACCCCTGGTACTGAGGTAAAAAAAAAAAAAATCCTGTAACACCTTCATTCAGGAGATAAACATGACAACAAACCTCTGAAAAAGTCATTGTGTCCCAAAAAATTGAATTATCTTTTAAAAAAGGAAAGGAATAGAAAGCACTCTACTATTCCTTTTAGTCCTAGCTTTTAGTTTTTGTTTGTTAAATGGAAGAAGATTGGCAGGCATCCAATACAACTTTCCAGTTGTACAAATCATACTGATGGGACTGCACAGATTTAACTGTACAGATCTGAGCCTCAGCAATGCTGTGACTTGGCCAAGATCACCACTAGATAATCATATTCATTAGTTTATTCAACAAATAGGTAGCATCCCTAAAATGTGCTAAGCATTGTCTTTTATATGACAATGTGTATAGTGTATAGTGTATTTATATATAAGAAGACAGTGTGTACTGTGTATAGTGATAAATAAATCTGCCCTGGCCACTGCCCTTCTGGGGCTCAGTGGCTTCGACAACAACTAGGGTGTGTACCTCCACTGACTGTTGACTCCTAGCCCTGGGGCCAGACCCAGTCCATGAGGAGGTTTACACCTATTAAAGGTGAAAGGAAAAAATACAGAGTGCAGATTTCCATGGAGCTGAATGTGCTTAACTTTAAAAGGAGTCCTTTATCCCAAGACTATTTTCCTTATTTTGCTCTGCTAAGATTTTCTTCCCTTTTATGAAATGATGGTGACAAAAATGGTAGGGGCTTTTTTATGTCCTCACTTAGAAAAGCATGGGACACCTGGGTGGCTCAGTTGGTTAGCCACCTGACTTGAGTTCAGTTCATGATCTTGTGGCTCATGAGTTTAAGTCCCATACTGGGCTCCGTACTGACAGTACAGAGCCCACTTCGGATCCTCTGTCTCCCTCTCTCTCTGCCCCTCCCCTGCTTCTGCGCTCCCTCTCTCTCTCTCTCTCTCTTTTTCTCTCTCTCTCTCTCCCCCTGTCTCTCTTTCTCAAAAATAAATAAACATTAAAAAAATTTTTCTTTTTAAAATCTGCTTTGTGAAGTCCAAGCCTGGATGCTCTGCTTTGCACCACAACACCCTCTCTCATGGGGGATCCACAGATGCAGTGGTTCTCTCACAAAAGCAAAGGCAGGAAGCCTCCAACTGGGAGTCACTTGACCTGGGCTGGGTTTGGCAGCTATTTCTTCCTACATCCGGAACTCCAGCTTGAAAAAGTATGTGAACACAGTTAATAAAGTGTGTCCCTGGCTCTACGATGAACCATTACTGAGAATGGAGAGCTGGGCCACCAAGACTGAGCCAAAAAACTCTTCCTTTATGAAATGAATTAATTAGCTAATATTTGTGGAGTGCTTGAAAGTGGTAGAGGGTTATGTCCACACTGTATGACATCAAGATTACAGAAACATGATTAGAACTGTGTACCTGCAGAAAAAGCACTTCAAGAAATCTCTAAGGGTACATCGTTAAACCCAACATAAATAAGCAAGCCTCTTGTAACATCCTGGTTGTGTTTCCTCCTGAGCTAAGGATCAAGAACTCTGCAAGTAGCCTCTCTCCCTTCTGGATCCATGAACAGCAGTGGTCTTGTTCCTATTGTTGGATTTTTCACCTTAGCTTATCCCAATTCTGGGCCCTTCTGCCAGAGCAAAGGGGAAAGCCAGGAGAAGTGAAAGGCAGTTTCATAAACGCCTCAGCATTGAGTATTAAAGCATGGCTCTTTTTCATCCTCTGTTGTCACTCAAACTCCACTGTGCTCCCAGTGGGAAATGCTTACTCCCAAAAGTTGTATCTTATAAAATTTCTACAATCATAACAGTGACCATTTACTGTGTGTTTTCCCATTCTTGCAGCAATCCTTATAAATAGGTAGCATCATCCTCAATTTCTAGTTGAAGAAATTGAGACCTAAAGATACTAAGTAACTTGACCAAAGTCACAGAGTATAGGATTTGCACCGATTCCCAAGCCCTGCTCTTAAACCATGACATTGTTCAGCCTCCTACAAAAGTCCTAAAGCATAAGGAACCCAAGCAGGTTTCCTCTCCAAATGAAAACTAAATCTATTCCAGTGGATGCTGTGATACAGCTGTTGTGCTCATCTCCTCATTTCTGGGGCTGCTGGGAATGTGGTCTACTGAAAGCTCACAGCTTCGTCCCTCTACAGGCATTGCCAGTTGCACCTGGGGCTTCAGCCAGCACCCAGTGACTGGCTGATGATGCAAATAAATGCCAGGTCTTTCTGCCTCAACCTGGGGCAACTTTGAAATGCTATCCCACTTCAGAGTGCACCATGGGATCAGCAAAGGCCTTGGCTGCCACTACATCCCAGTTCACCTTCCCCCTTGGCCCAATCTCACCTTTTCTAAAACCACTTGCATGCAAACCTAATTCCCAGGGAAGCTAGAATATACGTTGTATTGTATACTATACATAACGTATAACATACGTATTGTAGTCACATATGATTTTACGGAGCACTTATTATTAGAACAAATGCTATACTAAAGGTTTCTCTATAACAAGAAATTTGTTTTACCAAACTACCTATAATTAAAAGTTCCAAATGCCCCCACCTGGCCTGAAATATTGAAGCATGATATGCTGTAAGAAACCTTCTGTCCCTCTTATTGATTATTGATATTCTATTATTAATATTCAAGCCATGAAAACACTTGAGGACAATATCCTTGTTTTGAATGATGAGGCTGCTGAATGGAGGGCTGGACAATGGGAATAAGTTAAGTCCAGTGGGGAGACAGGATTTGGGGAAATATTTTGGAGAAATACCATCATCTTCCTGATTATCTCCTATCTTTTGTATCAATGGATCATTTATCACTTAATCATAAAATTGACAATCTAGAATTGTATTGTCCAATTCATTAGCCACTAATTAGCCACATAGGGCTATTTAAAGTTAATTCAAAAAGTTAGAAGTTTAGTTTCTCAGTCACACTAACCATATTTCAAATCATCAATGGCCACGTGTGATTAGTGGCTACCATTCTGGACAGCACAAGATGTAAACATGCTCATCACTGCTAAAATGTTCTTTTGGCACTAGTCTAAAATGAAAAACATTTTGTCCTATTTAGACATTAAAGATTACTGCTTTTAAACTAATCACTACTAAATAGTCTCTATATTCCTGTAGAACAAGAATAGTCCCTTTGATGACAATTTGCATGAGATTCCTCTTTACTATTGAATTACTGAGAACAAAGCCACCAGTCAATATATAACTCTACCCAGAACTCAGGCTCTGTGCAAATGAATAGTCCACCTGTCTGAACAGGCAGGCCACAATTATATCTACTGAAGATATCATTAAGAGAAAAGTGAAGTCAGCTTTCTGATATGCATGACTATGAGACAGAGTCCATAAATTCTGCAGGGACAATAACACATAGAACTACTGTCCTCACATTACAGAAAACCATTGCCCAGAGGTGGCAGCCTATGTAACAAAGTGCAGGAAAGGGTTAACATAACACAGTGGGCCTGACTGCCAACCCTTGAAAGACCTGCTAATAATAAGGTCGGCCCCTGGCTGGTGTCAAGGAACTTGGATTTCAGGAAGATTCACACCACCCCCAGAACTAAGAGTGCCTATTATGCCTAAACTCTTTCTACAAACAAAATGGTTTATGCTGAACACCTGCTTTCCCTCTGGAGTCTGGAATTTTGGTATGTGACAAGCAGAGGCCGCCTACATGACCCAATAAAAACCCTGGGTGCTGAATCTCTAATGAGCTTCCAGAGTTGGCATTTTTCACATATGCTGTCATAACCCTTTCCCAGGGGAATTAAGGCACATCCTATGTAACTCTGCTTCAGAGAACACTTGGAGATTGCAACCTGGTTTCCCGAGAACTGGTTGCCCCATGAGCCTTTTCTCTTTGCTGATTTGGCTTTGATTCTTTTCACTGCAATAAATCATTGCCATAAGTACTACTTGGTGACCCCAACACAGATATTATCCCTCATAGACTATTTTCCTAATAAACTCCGGGTGGCAGAGAGGAGTATTCATTCCTCCCTAGAACCCAAGGCAAGTACCCAGGTGCACCCTGCCATCTGTGTGGAAGACCAGTCACTCACTAACATGGTGACACCTATCACTTACATGCATAGAACAGGTATTATATCAAGTCTCTTCTGCGTCCCCTGAGATTCATTACTCGGGTGATGACCAGACTTTTTTGCCTATTCCTACCTTTCATAAATTCTTAAGAAATATCTTAATACAGGGCCAAGTACACAAAAATCATCTGAAGTTTTAACACAAAAAAGCGAATGAAAATCCATCAAAATGATTAATGCTGAATGATTAATTATTTGGGCTCATTTACTTAAGGTGTAGACTATAGGCAAGTTCAGACAACCTGCAGGACAACAGTGACTTATCCAGGCATCTGTAGGGGATCCAACCCTTTTCCTGTTGGATAAATGAAAAATAGTTTTCTCTTATACCTGGGAATTCTGCCTAACAATGGAGAGTGGGAATTCTCAGTATTCTTCAGAAAGGATCCCAAAAGCTAGATGTAAGGATAAAAAGAACCCCAGGCTTATTGTCAAGAACTAACAATTTTGTTCCTCTAAAAAGATATGACTTTAACATTGGACAAATATGTTACTGATTCAGCCACATGCCAATTATATTTTAGGTGAAAATTTCTGTCAAGACTAACTTCACAAACCAAAAGTCATTCTGATATGACACTGCCAATAGGATAGAAAACTTCTGACTCCTGATAGCCCATCATAAAATTAAAAGTTCTTTCTCAATGAACCAATAAATATGGCTACTACCTATCTGGTGTTAATTAAATTCACTATGATATTATCTCATTTAACTAAATAACCTAGTGAGAATAGTACTATTACTCCCAATCAATAGGCATAAAACAGAGGCAGAGAACTAAGGAAACTTGCCCAAGCAAATAAGAGGGAAGTCAAGCCTGAAACAGGTTGGCCAACTCCAGAGCCAGTACTCCTAGCCACTAGACTAGACATTGCCCCAGTCACCTGGACCTTGAAGAAAAATTGAGTGAGGCCACAACATATGCTTCAGCTCTTTCTTTAAAGAACTATGGGCTGCTTCCAAGAATATACTAGATTTTCCTTGTGTATAACCTACTTCTAGGAATACAGCAGCCCAGTGGACAGAGGATTTTAATACTCTGTGTTACTGGGGCACCCTTGGTAGTAAACTGCTTCTTTTAAGTACAAAGTGACCCTAAAAGAATTCCTCCATCTTTTCAAACTATGAAATCAACAACATAGATACTCACATGCAAAGAGAGTGAAATACTTTTAAATAAGAGTATGTAGACAAGTAAGGATATACAGCAGTGATCCTGGAAAAGTGAAGACCTATAACCTTCCCCTACCAACTCAAGGGGCAGGTCTCACTATGATCTGTCTAGGATCTAATCATTGTAGGCCAAGGATGTTACCAACATGGCTTCTGGCGACAAAACAGTTCTCAGGGAAAGATGATCATTATGGGTGAGGCCGTTTTCAACAAGGGGCCTGTGGTATGCAGAATTCTAAGGTGGCCTTAAGTTTTCTGCCCCCTGGTATACACACCTTCTAAGTGTTTCTAGGAAAGGATTTTATAGATGTTATTAAATTCCCTAACAGTTGACTTTAAATTAGAGAAATTATCTCAGTTGGGCCTGACCTAATCAGGTGAGCTCTTTTGAAAAATCAGAGGTAGTCAAAGAAGGAGCAGACACCTCCAATCAGCCTTGAAGAAGTAAACTGCCATGTTGTGGAGAGGGCCATATGGCAGAAAAGACGGCAGTCTCTAGGAGTCCTCAGCTCTACAACCACAGGAAACCAAATTCTGCCAACAACCAGTGAGCTTAGAAGAGGACTCAGAGCCTCCAGATGAAAATATAGCATGTGGACAACAGCTTGATTACAGCTTTATGAGGACTTGAGCAAAAAGCCAGCTAGGCTGTGCCTAGACTCCTAACTCACAGAAACTAAGATGACATGTGTGCTGTTTTAAGCCACTAAGCTTGGGACAATCTGTTATGCAACAAGAGTAAACTAATACAGGGCCCATCTCAGAAGCAAACAAACCTGAATGCTGTGCGTTATAGCTCAGGATTACAAGCATGTGAAGGTGTAAATGTAGGAAACAGAAAAAACATCAGAGTTCCAGCTCTGAAAATATCCTTTTTCACCCCTGTTGGAACCAGAGAAGCCAGGCAGAGAACCAAAATGGACAGGTGGAAGGAGAATAAAATCACAGAACCACTCTCCTGCATGTTTGTGGAAGCAGTTAATTAAATCGTGTTATTTGTCTGGTGATGTCCCTGCCTTATTAGCCTTATTAACTCAAAGGGCTTTCTCCTTTTCCCTCTCAGGGACCACATGACGGCACTGGCAAAAGCCCATGAACTGGGCCCAGTGTTAACAATTTTGCTTAAACCACTGGCACTTGGGAAGCAAAGCAAGGCAGTGTGTGATTTGCCAGTCACTGCCTAATGTAACAACATGTTTCTAGTCTTATCAAGTCTACTGTTTATTTGATAATTCCTAAGATATGTCCTAAAAGTCCAAATTCTCCAATGCTTTTTCTAGTAATTTTTTAAAACTGACTCAGAGCTTTCCACATTTTTCCCTTTTGGGTTGGTAAAGTACTCCGCTTATTTTACCAATTTATCCTGTCAAGAACTCTATCCTTATCCCTGAATTACAGGTGGGGAACTAAAACCCAGGACTACCATTAGAATTATCCAGAGCCATAAAGTGAATTCCAGATGGGCTGGAGTATCCCCAGTGCTCTTTCCTCTAAGCAATTATATAATTCTTTAGTGTAGGTGTGTGTGTGTGTGTGTGTGTGTGTGTGTGTGAGAGAGAGAGAGAGAGAGAGAGACAGAGACAGAGGGAGAGTGAAAGAGAGAAAGTGTGAGTATATGTGTATACATATTTTACTTGCTTGTTTCTTCAGGGGTCATTTCCACAGTCTGAATAAGCTATCTCAATAGCTTAAAAATTCAGTGATTCAGAACAAACCATTGCTGCATGTAACATCATGGATTAAACACAAATACAATGCTGCTTGAAGGAAACTGGACATAGATGAGCACATTTTGTATAATTCTACTTAAATTTTTAAAAACAGACAAAATATCCTGTTAGAAGTCAGAGAGCACTACCTTTTCAGGAAGTTAGTGTCGGGAAGTCCTCTAGGGTGCTGGTAATTTCTCCACCTTGATACTGGCTAAATGAGTGTGAGTACTTGGTGACACTTTACTGAATTGTACACTGGTGATCTGTACGCTTTTCTGTATGTATGCTATGCTCCATTAAAAAACTGTTGTAAAAGATGTATAGTGGTTCCACCCATGGTGCAGGTCTCAAATTCATGAAGTAATTGAAAACTCTCCCTTTTACTCTGTGCTCCAACTGCCTGGGAAAAAAGGAGAGGAGTTAAGTGAACACTTGTGAAGCACTTACTTTATGCTAGACATTTTGCTGTAGAAGTCCAAGACCAGTGTACTAGCTAACACAGTTAGATTCTTGTGAGCCTTCTTCTACCAGGTCACAGGCTGCCAACTTCTTGTAACCTCACAAGGCAGAAAGAGGACGAGAAAGTGCCCTAGGGTCTCTTATAAGGACAATAATCCGTTCAAGTGGGCTCCACCCTCATGAATGACTTCTCTCCCCAAGGCCCCACCTCCTAATACCAACACATTGGTTAGAATGAACTTAGCATGAACTTAACACATGGAGAGGGTGTGGGATACAAACCTGCAGTCAACCGCACACACTTCATCTCTATTCTTATAACAAGACTATGAGATATCAATTACCATCCACATTTACAGATGAGGAAGCTGAGGCTCAGAACATGTAATACACTTGTCCAAGGTCATGCAGCAAGTAAGCAATGGAGCCCAGGTCTGTCTGCCTAGGTCAGTAATGCTCTTTCCATTACATCTTGCTGAAAATCACTGCAGGTTGGGGTTTATAAAAAATCTTTAGTCCTGGGGCGCCTGGGTGGCTCAGTCGGTTAAGTGTCCGACTTCAGCTCAGGTCATGATCTCACGGTCTGTGAGTTCGAGCCCCGCGTCAGGCTCTGTGCTGACAGCTCAGAGCCTGGAACCTGTTTCAGATTCTGTGTCTCCCTCTCTCTCTGCCCCTCCCCTGTTCACGCTCTGTCTCTCTCTGTCTCGAAAATAAATAAACGTTAAAAAAAAAAATTAAAAAAAAAAATCTTTAGTCCTGAGGTCTCACATGCAAAAGAGTTTGGGAAAGCTAGAAATTACTTTCCCAAAATTCAAAACCCAGTCCAAGGTGAAATATTTGCAGCAGTTCCTGGAAGTCACTCATTTAGAAGGAGATAGAGGCACTTGGCCCATCTTGGCTCATCACATGACATCTGCTTGAAAATGAAATCTCTTCTTATGAACCACTCCCTCTCAAAGATTTAAAATAACTCTCAGTGTCTGAAAGATCCTCTTCAACTGTATGAGAGTACATTAGCCCCTGCCTTAAACACACATGCAAGACTCACAAACCCTGACCTTATTCATTCCAGGAAATACATTTAAATTGCAAAGAAAAAAAATAGTCAACAAAATGAAAAAGCAACCTGAAGAATGGGATAAAATATATGCAAACCATCTCTCTGAGAAGGGATTAATTTCCAAAATATATAAGGAACTCATACATTCGAACAGGAAAGAAAAAAAAGTGATTTAAAATGGGCAGAGGACCTGAATAGACAATTTTCTAAAGAACACATACAGATGGCCAAAAGACAAATGAAAAGATGCCCAACATCATTAATCATCAGGGAAATGCAAATCAAAACCACAGCGAGATATCCCTCACACCTATTAGGATGGCTATTATCAAAAAGACAAAAGATTACAATTGTTGGGGAAGATGTGGAGAAAAGGGAACCCTTGTGCACTGCTGGTGGAAATGTAAATTGGTACAGCCACTACAGAAAACAATATGGAGGATCCTCAAAAATTAAAAATAGAGCGACTATATGATCCAGCAATCTCACTTCTGCATACATAACCAAAGGAAATGAAAACAGGATATTGAAAAGATATCTGCATCCCCTTTTGCATTGCAGAATCATCCACTAGCCAAGACATGGAAACAATCTGAGTATCCATTAGCAGATGAATAAAGAAGATACATACAATGGAATACTATTCAGCCATAAGAAAGAAATCCTGCTATTTGCATCAACAGGGATGGACCTTGAGGGTATTATGCTCAGCCATTAAATAAACCAAAGAAAGACAAATTCTGTATAATCTCATTTATATGTGGAATCTAAAAAAATCCAAACTCATGGAAACAAAACAAAGAGTACAATAGTGGTTGCCTGGGGCTTGGGACAAGGGAAAATGGGGAGATGGTGGTCAGAGGGTAGAAACTTCCAGTTACAAGATAGTAAGTTCTGGGGATCAAATGTACAGCATGGTAACTATAGTCAAAATACTGTATTATGTATTTAAAAGTTGTTAAGAGAGATCTTAAATGTTCTCACTACACACACACACACACACACACACACACACACACACACAAATGGTGATTACGTGAGATGATGAAAATGTCAACTAGCCATATTGTGGTAATCATTTCATGATACAGGGGTCTCCCGTTATCCACAGGGATATGTTCCAAGACCTCCAGGGGATGCCTGAAACCATGGATAGTACCCAACTCTGTATATACTGCTTCTTCCTGCACATACATACCTCTGATAAAGTTTGATTTGTAAATTAAGTAACAGTAAGAAAATAACAATAACTAATAATAAAATAGAACAATTATAACAATACACTGTAGTAACAGTTATGTGACGGGCACCTGCGTGGCTCAGTCAGTTAAGTGTCCAACTTCAGCTCAGGTCATGATCTCACAGTTCGTGGGTTCGAGTCCCTTGTGGGGCTCTTTGTTGACAGCGTGGAGCCTGGAGACTGTTTCAGCTTCTGTGTCTCCCTCTCTTTCTGCCCCGCCCCTGCTCGCACTCTGTCTCTCTCTCTCTCTCACAAAAATAAGTAAATGTTCAAAAAAAATTTTTTTAAGTTATGTGAATGTGGTCTCTCTCCCTCAAAATATTTTATTGTACTGTACTCACCTTTCTTGTGATGCTGTGAGATGACAAAATGCCTACACGATGAGTCAAGTGAATGACGTAGTCACCGCGATGTAGAGTTAGGCTATTATTCACCTTCTGATGATTCGTCAGAAGGAGCATGGAAAACTGAAACCAGGAAAGCAAAACCGAAACCGCGGCTGACAGGGACTACCGTACACACGGATATCAAGTCATCGTGTTGTACACCGTAAATGTACACAATATTATATATAAATATAAATAAGTAAGTAAATAAATAAACAAACAAATAAATAAGTACCACTGCAGTCTATGGTCAGAAAACACACTCAGTTGTCTGGTTGCTTCAGACAGTATGTAACATTCTTCCATTTAATTCATATGCTTCCTGTACCAAGGGGGCGGGGGAGTATTAAGTGGATTTAAATCTTTTTAGATAGAGGCACCTGGGTGGCTCAGTCGGTTGAGCATCCAACTCTTAATTTCAGCTCAGGTCACGATCTCACAGGTGCCTGGGATGAAGCCCTACATCAGCCCACACTGTCAGCACAGACCCTGCTTGGGATGTTCTCTCCGCCCCTCCTCTGCTCTCATGTACGTGTTCTCTCTCTCTCTCTCTCTCTCTCTCTCTCTCTCTCTCTCAAAAAATAAACATTTTAAAATAAATAAGTAAACCTTTTTTAGATAATTCAGTTTGAGACAAAATGAAAAATCCTTCCAGAAGCCTCCACTCAGGAACCTGTTCTCTTTTCACCAAGAGGACCAACATTCCTCTCTTCCTCCCACCAAACTCTCAGTGTGTCCGACTTCAGTGAAGTGATACAAAGAAAGCAATAGGACTAACAGCATTCATTCTAAGATCAGTTTTCTAAGGTGGTCGTCTTTTTAAAGTAAAGCTTTTTATCCACATAAACTCCTACTAGATGAAATATGACTTCAGCCTGTGTACCCAAGGAAATTAAAGAATTCCAGTACTGTGGGAAGAGGGATGCTATTATCACTTCTTTAAAAAGGTAGCTACTGACCACGATGGAAGGAGCGTCACTGTTTGACTCCTTACAACACTTAGAAGATGATTTCAGGATGATGGCCGTGAGTCATGCTCCTTGATCCCTAAGTGGTTTGATCATTATGGTTTTTCCCTATTTCTAGATTGACAAGGTTTCAATAACTTATAGTCATATATATATATATATTTGAAATATATATATGCAGGCAATATTTCAAATGTCATACCAAAATGCTGTCGGGAAGCTGATGTTTAAATAAAAGGTGGGATGGCTCCGTCAGGGGTGGCTCAGTCGGTTAAGTGTCCGACTTGTTCAGGTCATGATCTTACAGTTCGTGTTCGAGCCCTGTGTCAGGCTCTGTGCTGACAGCTCAGAGAGCCTGGAGCCTGTTTCAGAACCTGTCTCTCTGCCCCTCCCCACTTGCACTCTATCTCTGTGTCTCTCTCAAAAATAATAATAATAATAATAAACATTAAAAAATATTTTAAATAAATAAATACATGATAAAGAATTGTAACTTAGCTAGAATATATAGCCATGATCTCCACATACCCATTCTTTTGTAAGACCACTTCACTTCTTGCTTTCCATTTCCATTGTTTTACATTTACTTATATAAGCACAAAGTAAAAACATATCAGGTACTAGATTTATGCTCATTAGAATGTCAGTGATCAAGTACCACTGTTAATAGGGGTCTAAACCTTGATGATGAAATCTTTGGCACAGTGTAGGATTACAATACCCAACCAAGTTTTATTAAGCATCTACTAAATGTCAAGTGTTGAGATTCACGCTCAGAATTACCACCATATCTCAGTTCATGCACCCCTCGAGAGAAATGCTGGCATTCAACTAAATGCCTTTAACCAGGCCATTAAATACCCTCCCTTGGACCCCAGCATCAAACAGGTATAGTCATGGAACAAATAGGAGAGTCTACCCAGGTAAATATGTTTGGAACACAACTCCAGAAGGACACAAGTGATAAGCAGGATTTGGAAATTATAGCAGAGAGCCATTTTTATTTTTTTTTCAATATATGAAATTTATTGTCAAATGGGTTTCCATACAACACCCAGTGCTCATCCCAAAAGGTGCCCTCCTCAATACCCATCACCCACCTTCCCCTCCCTCCCACCCCCCATCAACCCTCAGTTTGTTCTCAGTTTTTAACAGTCTCTTATGTTTTGGCTCTCTCCCACTCTAACCTCTTTTTTTTTTTTTTTTCCTTCCCCTCCCCCATGGGTTTCTGTTAAGTTTCTCAGGATCCACATAAGAGTGAAAAGATATGGTATCTGTCTTTCTCTGTATGGCTTATTTCACTTAGCATCACACTCTCCAGTTCCATCCACGTTGATACAAAGGGCCATATTTCATTCTTTCTCATTGCCACGTAGTATTCTATTGTGTATATAAACCACAATTTCTTTATCCATTCATCAGTTGATGGACACTTAGGCTCTTTCCATAATTTGGCTATTGTTGAGAGTGCTGCTATAAACATTGGGGTACAAGTGCCCCTATGCATCAGTACTCCTGTATCCCTTGGGTAAATTCCTAGCAGTGCTATTGCTGGGTCATAGGGTAGGTCTATTTTTAATTTTCTGAGGAACCTCCACACTGCTTTCCAGAGCAGCTGCACCAATTTGCATTCCCACCAACAGTGCAAGAGGGTTCCCGTTTCTCCACATCCTCTCCAGCATCTATAGTCTCCTGATTTCTTCATTTTGGCCACTCTGACTGGCGTGAGGTGATATCTGAGTGTGGTTTTGATTTGTATTTCCCTGATAAGGAGCAACGTTGAACATCTTTTCATGTGCCTGTTGGCCATCCGGATGTCTTCTTTAGAGAAGTGTCTATTTATGTTTTCTGCCCATTTCTTCACTGGGTTATTTGTTTTTTGGGTGTGGAGTTTGGTGAGCTCTTTATAGATTTTGGATACTAGCCCTTTGTCCAATATGTCATTTGCAAATATCTTTTCCCATTCCGTTGGTTGCCTTTTAGTTTTGTTGGTTGTTTCCTTTGCTGTGCAGAAGCTTTTTATCTTCATAAGGTCCCAGTAATTCATTTTTGCTTTTAATTCCCTTGTCTTTGGGGATGTGTCGAGTAAGAGATTGCTACGGCTGAAGTCAGAGAGGTCTTTTCCTGCTTTCTCCTCTAGGGTTTTGATGGTTTCCTGTCTCACATTCAGGTCCTTTATCCATTTTGAGTTTATTTTTGTGAATAGTGTGAGAAAGTGGTCTAGTTTCAAACTTCTGCATGTTGCTGTCCAGTTCTCCCAGCACCATTTGTTAAAGAGACTGTCTTTTTTCCATTGGATGTTCTTTCCTGCTTTGTCAAAGATTATTTGGCCATACGTTTGTGGGTCTAGTTCTGGGGTTTCTATTCTATTCCATTGGTCTATGTGTCTGTTTTTGTGCCACTACCATGCTGTCTTGATGATGACAGCTTGGTAGTAGCGGCTAACATCTGGGATTGTGATGCCTCCTGCTTTGGTCTTCTTCTTCAAAATTACTTTGGCTATTCGGGGCCTTTTGTGGTTCCATATGAATTTTAGGATTGCTTGTTCTAGTTTCGAGAAGAATGCTGGTGCAATTTTGATTGGGATTGCATTGAATGTGTAGATAGCTTCGGGTAGTATTGACATTTTGACAATATTTATTCTCCCAATCCATGAGCAGGGAATGTCTTTCCATTTCTTTATATCTTCTTCAATTACCTGCATAAGCTTTCTATAGTTTTCAACATACAGATCTTTTACATCTTTGGTTAGATTTATTCCTGGTATTTTATGCTTCTTGGTGCAATTGTGAATGGGATCAGTTTCTTTATTTGTCTTTCTGTTGCTTCATTGTTAGTGTATAAGAATGCAACTGATTTCTGTACATTGATTTTGTATCCTGCAACTTTGCTGAATTCATGTATCAGTTCTAGTAGACTTTTGGTGGAGTCTATTGGATTTTCCATATATAGTATCATGTCATCTGCAAAAAGTGAAAGCTTGACTTCATCTTTGCCAATTTTGATGCCTTTGATTTCCTTTTGTTGTCTGAATGCTGATGCTAGCACTTCCAACACTATGTTAAACAACAGCGGTGAGAGTGGGCATCCCTGTCGTGCTCCTGATCTCAGGGAAAAAGCTCTCAGTTTTTCCCCATTGAGGATGGTGTTAGCTGTGGGCTTTTCATAAATGGCTTTTATGATGTTTAAGTATGTTCCTTCTATCCCGACTTTCTCAAGGGTTTTTATTAAGAAAGGGTGCTGG
Organism: Panthera uncia; assembly: GCF_023721935.1. NCBI lineage: Eukaryota > Metazoa > Chordata > Mammalia > Carnivora > Felidae > Panthera > Panthera uncia. The sequence goes on along the minus strand of NW_026057586.1, from coordinate 50,642,689 downwards.
ATTTTGTCAAAGGCCTTTTCTGCATTGATTGACAGGATCATATGGTTCTTCTCTTTTCTTTTATTAATGTGATGTATCACGTTGATTGATTTGCGAATGTTGAACCAGCCCTGCATCCCAGGAATGAATCCCACTTGATCATGGTGAATAATTCTTTTTATATGCTGTTGAATTCGATTTGCTAGTATCTTATTGAGAATTTTTGCATCCATATTCATCAGGGATATTGGCCTGTAGTTCTCTTTTTTTACTGGGTCTCTGTCTGGTTTAGGAATCAAAGTAATACTGGCTTCATAGAATGAGTCTGGAAGGTTTCCTTCCCTTTCTATTTCTTGGAATAGCTTGAGAAGGATAGGTATTATTTCTGCTTTAAACGTCTGGTAGAACTCCCCTGGGAAGCCATCTGGTCCTGGACTCTTATTTGTTGGGAGATTTTTGATAACCGATTCAATTTCTTTGCTGGTTATGGGTCTGTTCAAGCTTTCTATTTCCTCCTGATTGAGTTTTGCAAGAGTGTGGGTGTTTAGGAATTTGTCCATTTCTTCCAGGTTGTCCAATTTGTTGGCATATAATTTTTCATAGTATTCCCTGATAATTGTTTGTATCTCTGAGGGATTGGTTGTCATAATTCCATTTTCATTCATGATTTTATCTATTTGGGTCATCTCCCTTTTCTTTATGAGAAGCCTGGCTAGAGGTTTGTCAATTTTGTTTATTTTTTCAAAAAACCAACTCTTGGTTTCGTTGATCTGCTCTACCGTTTTTTTAGATTCTATATTGTTTATTTCTGCTCTGATCTTTATTATTTCTCTTCTTCTGCTGGGTTTAGGCTGCCTTTGCTGTTCTGCTTCTATTTCCTTTAGGTGTGCTGTTAGATTTTGTATTTGGGGTTTTTCTTGTTCCTTGAGATAGGCCTGGACTGCAATGTATTTTCCTCTCAGGACTGCCTTTGCTGCATCCCAAAGCGTTTGGATTGTTGTATTTTCATTTTTGTTTGTTTCCATATATTTTTTGATTTCTTCTCTAATTGCCTGGTTGACCCACTCATTCGTTAGTAGGGTGTTCTTTAACCTCCATGCTTTTGGAGGTTTTCCAGACTTTTTCCTGTGGTTGATTTCAAGCTTCATAGCATTGTGGTCTGAAAGTATGCATGGTATAATTTCAATTCTTGTATACTTATGAAGGGCTGCTTTGTGACCCAGTATATGATCTATCTTGGAGAATGTTCCATGTGCACTCGAGAAGAAAGTATATTCTGTTGCTTTGGGATGCAGAGTTCTAACTATATCTGTCAAGTCCATCTGATCCAATGTATCATTCAGGGCCCTTGTTTCTTTATTGACTGTGTGTCTAGATGACCTATCCATTTCTGTAAGTGGAGTGTTAAAGTCCCCTGCAATGACCACATTCTTATCAATAAGGTTGCTTATGTTTATGAGTAATTGTTTTATGTATTTGGGGGCTCCCGTATTCGGCACATAGACATTTATAACTGTTAGCTCTTCCTGATGGATAGACCCTATAATTATTATATAATGCCCTTCTTCATCTCTTGTTACAGCCTTTAATTTAAAGCCTAGTTTGTCTGATATGAGTATGGCTACTCCAGCTTTCTTTTGGCTTCCAGTAGCATGATAAATAGTTCTCCATCCCCTCACTCTCAATTTAAAGGTGTCCTCAGGTCTAAAATGAGTCTCTTGTAGACAGCAAATAGATGGCTCTTGTTTTTTTATCCATTCTGATACCCTATGTCTTTTGGTTGGCGCATTTAGTGCATTTACATTCAGTGTTATTACAGAAAGATACAGGTTTAGAGTCATTGTGATGTCTGTATGTTTTATGCTTGTAGCGATGTCTCTGGTACTTTGTCCAGAGAGCCATTTTTAAAAGGAATACTTCTAAATTCCAAAATTCACATATTTTAAGCAAGTGGAAATCAAGTAGTGGTGTTGGACAACAAGAGCATATTATGAATCAAGAAATATTTTCTAACCAGATTTTCACCCCATTCTCTCTGGCAAACTCCTAGACTTTTCCTTCTCTGAGCCTGAATCTCCAGTTTACTTCCTTATGTCAATTGTTTCCAAAATGCAAATCCAATCATTATTTAATTATTAACCTTATCTAGAGTTCCTAGTACAGTACCTGGCAAAGATCTACTGAGTAGGCACTCGATATTTATTGAATGAGTAAATGAACTGTTGAAATCAGTGACTCATACTTTACTCAGCAAAATACAAATGGTGTTTTTAATTAATTCAGCAACATATGGTATTGATTCTAAATGTGTTTTATTAAACAATAAGCAAGCACCCAGATAGTGATACTACAAAGGTAATTTTGCTACCAGAATATAATTATAGTAAGGCATTACTACTTTGTTAAATACGGACTATTAATATGCTTTAATCAGCCTTTCATCAAGCTGTGCAGTAATCTTTCTTTGAGGTAAGTAGGCACTATTCTTTTCCTAACAAGATAAATTATTTTCCAATTTCAGTTATTATGTCCCCTAGAACGTGCTTTGTCCTTTTAACCCTAACCTCCCCCCAGAGTCACCACTTTGGGGGGAGGGGGCGCGGACGACCAGGAGACTGGAGCCTGGAGGCGGTTTTTCCTTTGCTGCCTCAGGAGGCGCCAGGGCGCTGAAGCCCAGAAAGAGGGGACCCCACAGAGCAGACGTGTGGGCTGCGGGTTGCGGGCTGTGGGCTACAGGCTCTTGGCTTCCCTGGACCCCAAGTGCTGGCGCTTGGCACTTGGTCCTCCATGGCTGGACTCTCCACGTTCTCCCCAGTGTTCACTCTACTTTCTCCCAGGCCAAGAGAAGTCGCAAAGAGTGAGTGGTGTGCAGAAATGTTTAAATGCTTTAGCTACCAGATTTCTCTTTACTCAGTAGCAGTAAGGAAGTACCTTAGACCCAAGCAAGAGAGGCCTTATTATGGATCCCTTCTCTGGCATTTGTCCAGGGGCACCTCCCCCACCCCTGACCATGAAGGAGTCTGCAAAGTCAAGAGGATGTGCACACCCAGAGCCCACACCCCCTGTCCTAGACCACCATCTTGAGTGTCTAGGACCCCTGAGTTCCCAGGTCAAACAGCACAAGCTACTTCCAGAACCTGTGGAACACCACTTTCCAGAGTACCTCCTCCAGAGACTGATTCAAACCTAGAGTGCTCCCTGCTCAGCTTTAGAGGGTGCACCCAGCAGAGACGGGTGCCCACACAAAGGCATGCAGGACAGAGGCAAGGGTGAGAAGACAGGGGCTGGCCTCAGGCCAAGGACCAGAGTTTGCTTTCCCTGTGTCACACACCACCACGGAGACCAACAGTTCTAAAATCAAAGCTGCCTTTGAAAATTACTGGAAAATCATGCATCATGATGTTGGTTAACTTTTGGAGGTGGAATTGTGGGTGGTTTTTTCCTATGTGTTCTATATTTGTTTTGCCTCAGTTTTTATGTCTGTAAAATGAAAATAATAATAGGATATTTGTCATAAAATTGTTATAAAGACTAAATGAGATAACCAATATAAAGCTTGAAGCACAATGGATAAATGCTTAACTACAGCTTTTATTACACAAGTACTAATTTTGTAACTACAAATACAGGCAATAAATGCTATTTTAAAAATCTGATTTAAAAAAATCAGCCTTGGGGCGCCTGGATGGCGCAGTCGGTTAAGCGTCTGACTTCAGCCAGGTCACGATCTCGCGGTCCGTGAGTTCGAGCCCCGCGTCAGGCTCTGGGCTGATGGCTCAGAGCCTGGAGCCTGTTTCCGATTCTGTGTCTCCCTCTGTCTCTGCCCCTCCCCCATTCATGCTCTGTCTCTCTCTGTCCCAAAAATAAATAAAAAAAAAAAAAAAAAAAAACGTTGGAAAAAATAAAAAAATCAGCCTTCCAGGTTGCCATGAAGGTGTGTGTGCAGGGAGCATCTCTTTACTTGCTAGATGAGATGAGATGAGATGAGATGAGATGAGATGAGATGAGATGAGATGAAATAGAAAGAGGGAAGGAGGAAGGGAGGAAGGAAGGAAGGAAGGAGGTAGGAAGGATGGAAAGAGAGAGGGAGGGGAGAAAGAAAAAGTGTATGCGTCAAGAAGGAAAGTAAAAGCAGATACAGTTTAGTAGCTTGATGTATAAGTTTTCAGAATTCAGATATATGGTTTTCAGACCTCTATTTATACTGATGTCCCCAGCTTTGCAAATGTTAAGAGTGCTTTCTTCAAATTCAGATATCCAAATGTACTGAATATGCTTAATGAAATATAACAAGTGAGATCCTGCCCATTTAAACCTTTGAGATCTCCTGTTCTCAAATTTACCAACAGAGGTGCTTGGTCCAAATGAATAAGTTCTCTTGAGACAGCCTATGAAGATCAACAAAGTTCATCTCCAGTGGTAATATTCACAAATAATGATAAAGTTTACTGAGCATTGAGCCCATCCCAAGTATAGCACCAAGTAATTTGCATACATTATTTTATTCAATCCTTAAAATTCTAAGGTAGGTAGATAACTGTATTATTTTATTTTACAAATGATGAAACTAAGGTATAGAGAAGTTCAGTAACTTGACTGAGTTTCCACAGCAAGAAAGAACAACATCGTGGATGCCAGCTGGGCTCAGCAGCCTGCCGAGTGCCAGCTCTCTGCCCCTTGCTCCACTGCCTCCAGCATCACAATCCTCTCCCCGCCTCTGCCTCCTCTCTTCCTTTAGCCCTCTTGCTATTGCCTTTGCCCAGTCCCATGCAGTCCACAGATCTCCAACTCAGATTTCCAGTTATAATTGCTTATTGCATTGAACATAGAGATTACTTTGGGCAACTAATGCCCTTCAACACACACTCTGGAGTGAGGGGGTACACTGGAATCAGGCAGACTATGCCCCCGGATGGGCTGAGACTACTGGAACTGAGTCACGGAGATTCCAAAGGGAGTGGGGTAAGTCAGAGGGTGGGGCACGTACAGCACACCCTGGTGTGGGTGTCTGCCACGTCTGCTGCACCTTGAAAGGGAAGGGACAGAGAAGGACAGAACTGAGAGGATGTACAGACATAAGCCTCAGTGCTACAGATGAGAAAAAGAGCATCCAAACTGAAGGAGAGTCTCCAGGGTGGAAAGTACAGTTTGGATCAGACAGAACAGTAAGTAAAATTCACTCTTCATCATTAAACTCCACATCAAATCCACGCGTGCATTTGTTTAGTTAAGTCAAATCTACGTTTAAAAAAAAAAAAGAATCTGGGGCGCCTGGATGGCTCAGTCGGTTAAGCATCTGACTTCGGCTCAGGTCATGATCTCACAGTTTGTGAGTTCGAGCCCTGCATCGGGCTCTGTGCTGACAGCTCAGAGCCTGGAGCCTACTTCAGATTCCGTGTCTCATTCTCTCTCTGCCCCTCCCCCACTTGTGCTCTGTCTCTCAAAAATAAATTTTAAAAAATGTAAAATAAAATAAAATAAAAATTAAAGAATCTAACCTATGTGTTTTTTGAAATATAAAGTTGGGGGCAAGGGGTGAGTTATAAATTTCCTCAAAACTAATCTGTGTTTGGGATACAGTCCATGAGCCCAAACAGAGAGGCAAAGTGTTCCCAGAGGCATGTCACCAGATGAAATAGTTTGAGAAGGAGCAAGGGGACAAGAGAACAGCATCTTTTCTTTCCATCTTCCTTTCTCTCTTTTCTTTCTTCAAATGCAGTGACTGAATATGCTTACTTTTGGGGAGTAGATTGAGGCACAATGATGACATCTGCCCTCTTTAGAGAGAGCGAGAGAGAGAGATGAAAATGATATTTCCTTTAAAGTCCACATTTCAGTTCAACCTCACCCTTCTTTCTGTACAAAAGCGTCTAGGGCACTCAAAAACTCTTACTTGCTCTTGTTTCTGTTACCATGACAACAGGAATCTGCTCTGAATGGACAGGAAGGGTAGGGAAACAAATATGTTTCAACCTCCTTGAGAAATACTTCCTTGTTGCTAGCATGATGCTTCCAGTGTTACTGGCTCCTAAGCGTAGGTAGGGACAGAAAACTTTTCCCTTCTTTTCTAGATTCTTTGCCTGGTCTAATTATTAAATTGACATAAGACAGAGTAAGGAGAGAAACAAATTTAATTTCATACTAACGGGAGCCCATAAAAATATGGGACTCAAAGAAGTGACCAAAGCAGGCAGCTTTTATACCTTTTAAACAAGGAAACAATATATTTGTGAAGAACTGACAAGGCAAAGGGGTTGGGGCTTAGGGTAGCAGATTAGTGAAGAAGTAACAAGGTTTGTTTATACAGCCTTCTCAGCTGTGAATTCCTACCTCTGGTGATAGGTATCACCTACCTCTGGTGATAAGGACGCCTTCTACCTTCCAGGTACAGGGAGGGTATATTCCACATGGGAGACTTATTTCTTGCTTTTAGAAGGAGGGTCCTTCTTGCACCAGCTGTTTCTTTCCCTCTTTTTTTTTAATTGAAGTATTTGACACATAATGTTATGTTAGTCCCGGGTGTACAACATAATGATTCGACAATTTTGTAGCACCAGCTGTTTCTTAAGTAAGTTTAATTCAAAATAATCAATATGCCAAAGTGGCATATTTTGGGGTGGCATATTCTATTCTCCTTCACATATTAAGTAGTTAATAGAAGTGTCTTCAGGAACCTGATTCCCTCTAGCATCTAAGCTATGTGGCTAAGGAACAACCCATTCGATCCAATTCTTCTTCCTGATGGAAACCAGCACGTGGGGCTCACAGAAAGCCCTCTGTCAACTCTCAACAGCAGCCAGGACAACAGGCCTAAGGTTCTACACATACACACCCTATATTAGTCATGGCCACAGTCAAGGCTTGGTGGAGACAAAGCCAAGAACCCTTTGTAGAGTCTGAATCCCTGACTATAATTCGAAGAGAAGATTTCTCCTCCCAGCCACCCTCACAGCCAGCCTCACAGCAGTTGTACTTTGCACCTGATCCCATTTAGTATTTTTGAGTCCTACTGCATGCCAGACCCTCTATACAATTATTAGGTCTAGTCACCACAACATTTTTTTGAAACAGGTGGTATTATCCCTACTTTTCACCAGAAAAACCAATGCTCAAAGAAGTTAAATAGCTTGTCCAGATTCACAGAGCCTTCAAGGAAAATATAACACTTAAATTCACTTAAGTAGAAAGAGGAGCCCATTGTATGGTCTGTATGTAATGCAGAAAGTGCAGGAAATGCTGAGCAGCCTCCTCATTGATTCACAACACACTAATCATCAGTGAACCATTTTCTTGGTCTTCATTCCCGGGTAGCTTGCACACTGAGGCATTCAGGCCATAAACAATGTATATGATTATTTTATATATATATATATATATATACACATATATATACACACACACATACATGATTGTATATAATATATCTAATATATCTATAAGTTGTGATAAGCGTTAAGCAATGATGCCTTAAGAAAGAATTGTGACCTTATCCTTATGAAAAATTCTGCCCTCCGGAGCCCTCTCCCTTGCAAAGCAAATGCACAGGCCTGAGAGGAAGTGCTAGGGAACAGCTCTGCGCAGTGACTGAGAACATGAACTTGCTCTCAGTCCACCATTTGAGGCCCAGCTCTGCTACAACCTAATTGTGTGACCTGGGACAAGCAACTTAAAATTCTGTGGGCCTCACCAAATGCAGAAATATGTGTAAAGCATGTAGCTAAACCTGGCAAATAACACAAATATGAGTCTTCACATTATATTATTATTGTCACTATCTTCCACCCACAACCGAAAAGTCCAACCAGATGTCTGCAACGGCAATGGGAAATGGTGACCTCGATTATAGAACAAAAGCCATGGAGTATCAGCTTAACCGGATGAAAATATCTATTTCCTCTGCCCGTGCTGACCCAGCTCCTTTCTCTCCTGATGCAGCAAATGCTGTCAATGACCCACTTGCATGTCCTCGAATCTCTTCACCATTTTCATGCCCACTGACTCCTAGTGCATTTTTACTCCCAACCGCAAGCTGTCTCTTTCTGGTGGTCTGCCCTCCAGCTGTCTGAACCCGAATTTATACCCCTTGGGGACAACCTTAACCCATGCATTACTGACAGGTGCAGAGGATAAAACCCTTTTCTCTGCAGCCTGATGGAGACAACTTGAATGAGTGCTCTCCTTTATAGAACTTTCCCTCACACTACACCCTCTTCCCCTTTCAAGTCACACTTCCCAACCCCCTACCAGGGGACACTTCCTACTAAGGAAATGATTTTCACAGGAATCCTCTTCTTACATTCTGCTTCTGAGGAACCAACCTAAGACAGGCTAATGCTAACTGGCTTAAGCACTTGCTTTAAAAGCATGGTTAGAGGGGCACCTGGGTGGCGCAGTCGGTTAAGCGTCCGACTTCAGCCAGGTCACGATCTCGCGGTCCGTGAGTTCGAGCCCCGCGTCAGGCTCTGGGCTGATGGCTCGGAGCCTGGAGCCTGTTTCCGATTCTGTGTCTCCCTCTCTCTCTGCCCCTCCCCTGTTC